>NC_137083.1:24154032-24346532 GCF_951640355.1 Cnephaeus nilssonii
CCAACCTATTTCCCAAGCGTCATTGGCAGCAGAATCCCAAATAAACTATCTTGGTTAGTTTGTAGCCTAGAAAGCCTTTGTGAATGTGTACATGAACCGGATAAACACTACACAGCTGTTAAAAATAGATTTCTAGGGCATCCATTACATGTCATTTTGAAGCATGCTTAGCTTTTAAATGTTTAAGGGCTTGAAAGGTTGGCAGGTTGAAATCTGAGATTTTTCACCCCAAGGCAGGCAGAGTAAAAGGTTTTGAGTAATTTTTTTTTTCCTGTCAAGTCCTCACCTAGTCAGTACCTTAAATTATACTCTATTATAGGTGAGATGAAAGTGCTAATTTTAAGGACAGAACAACAATGCAACCAAAATCATGAATGACTCCAGCTTCTATTAATATTCAGAGCTCTTTGAAGGATGTGGCACAATAGATGGGAGTGATGGATGTAGGAAATGTCAGCCTTTTATCCAGTGATTTTGTGGCCTTAAAATTGGTTGAGTCCTAATAATTGCTGAGAAATAGCCAAGAGACCAAGGTGTGCCTTGGCAGTGTGGGGGCCAACAAGGTGGATGGTATTTTAAGTGGGAGACTATACAAAAACCAAGGCAGATGTTGAGAGCATAGGATATCTTTTTTTTTTTTTTTGAGGAATTTATTTAGACATCCATGTAGTGAGGATGTGGAGTCAGGAAACAGATAAGCAGAGTTAGTCCTTTGTATCACACAGAGGACTTTCTCTGTGTGGAACAGTAGAGCATTGTACTAGGGCTTAGGTGTTGTGTTAAAGAAAGGGCATGGTCTCTGCCTCCAAATTAACCTGCAGGTAGAGGAATTGAGTTCTGAAAGGATGAAAACCTTCCCTTTGAAATAGACACACCCGTGGGGTTGTCTTTGAGTCGGTGTAAGTTATGGGAAGATTTTCCTTAGAGTTGGGCTAGCACTCTAGATTTCAAGAGCTAGAAACCCACCCTTGCAACAGACTCGGGAGAACACAGTTGGCAAGTTCCAGAACACAGAGAGGACGGGGGTGGAGCTGACTTGAGGACAACTGAACCAGGACTGGGCTCTGTTAGATTCTTAATCAATCTCTCTCTCTCTCTCTCTCATCACTTTTGTGGTGTGATAAAATATACATAATAAAGTCTCTCTCTCTCTCTCTCATCACTTTTGTGGTGTGATAAAATATACATAATAAAGTCTCTCTCTCTCTCTCATCACTTTTGTGGTGTGATAAAATATACATAATAAAATTAACTATTTTAAGCATTCAGTGGCATTAAATACATGCATGTTGTTCAATCACAGCATCTAACCACTTCCAGCCTTTTCTCATCATCTCAGATAGAAACCTTGTACCCATT
This sequence comes from Cnephaeus nilssonii, assembly GCF_951640355.1. Classification (NCBI taxonomy): domain Eukaryota; kingdom Metazoa; phylum Chordata; class Mammalia; order Chiroptera; family Vespertilionidae; genus Cnephaeus; species Cnephaeus nilssonii. The sequence goes on from NC_137083.1 coordinate 24,155,392, forward strand.
AACAATAACTCCCATTTTCCCTCTTCCCCAATCACTATTATATTTTCTGTTTCTATAAATTTGCCTATTCCGGGTACCTTATACAAGCAGAATCATAAAATATTTGTCCTTTTCTGTCTGGTTTAATGTTTTCAAAGTTCATCCAGGTGGTAGCATGTATCAGAACTTCATTCCTGTTTATGGCTGAATAATAGTCCACTGCATGTATATACAACATTGAGTTTACCATTTATCTGTTGATGGACATTTGGGTTGTTTGCATCTTTTGGCTCTTGGTGTACAAGTATCTATTTGAGTCCCCACTTTCAATTTTTTTTTGGTATATATCTAGGATCATATGGTAATTCTGTTTTGCTTCCTGAGGGACTCTTTCTCTTTCATCTTTGCTTCGTTCTCTCAGAATAATATCTCTATAAGGATATAAATTGTGGCTTTCAGCAGTTCCAGGGTTCACATACAGTGTTGGGACCAGAGAGGAGAAAATTATTTTCTCCTAACTCAAGGTCCAAAAACCTGGGAAGAAAACCTAATTGGCTAACTTGGGTTCTATACCCTTCTTTGAAACAGTTACTGCTGAAGGGGTTGAGTGGGGTGGGGAATGTGGAGGTGGATTATTGGACATTCTGGTAATTGGACTTGGTTGGTAGAGGCTGGTTCCCACCTCTTGGCTGGGGAAGTGTAAGAAAATGACGTTCCCACTTGGGACATGTCCCTAAATCTGGGACACCCCCCCCCCCCCCCACACACACACACACACACACAAAGAGGGGAGGGAAAGCCTGGACATGGGTACTGGAAATGACCTTGTGAGCTAAGTGATCCCAAATCTGAATATGAAAATAGTTTTGTTGCTATGCTTTGTAGTTAATACTAGTCAAGGTAGTTGTACACACACACACACACACACACACACACACACACACAGAAAAGAACCTGTCTGAATGAGACAACTTAAGACATTTAATGTAACAGTCCATAGTAAATCTCCTTGAACTTGTTTAACAAGTGCAGTGTCATTTTTCAGGAAAAAGCCTGCTAAATCACTTCCTATAGATAGTTGAAGTTTGCATTTTAAAGTTCAATGCTTCCAATATGAGCTTATTTTTCACTTTAGTGCCATCACTCACACATTTCCAAACTATCAGAGTAGCAGAGAATAAAAGCTGCTCACCTTGACTCCCATCTCCTAAGCTGTACTGTACCTTGGATGATGTCAAATAGATGGAAAGTGCTCCAAATATTCATCGAGAATTGTGTTGCTAGCAATGTCTTACTCTTACTGGGTTTCGAACACAAAGCCATGAGTTTGTGTGACTTATCCAGTTGTTATAGCAATCAAATTTAGTAAACTATTGGCCTGGCTTCAGGATTTATGAGGTTTATTAGCTTTTACAACTTCTATTTTATATTTATACATCCAGCAAAAAGTGCTGTCTTTTCTATATAATACCAGTCCAAAAATATATCTATGTCTCCCTTATTCTCTAGTTTCTCATCCCAAATCATTATTTCCTCTCATAATTACATTATTACACTATTTCCTGTTCAGTTTTTTATTCACTCTGCATCTTGCATTTTTCCATTTTAAGCATTGTTTCAATTTTAGTCCATTTCATATCTTTTATTTCTTTCACAGCTCACCCCCTCTGTATTTTAGTTATCTCTCCATAATTAAGAAGCATAATATTCAAAAGAATGTCTTGACCACATGTATTTATTGCATCCTTGATTACTGCTTTAAAAAAATTAATAAAATTCAGAGAAAGAAAGCAGAGACCCAAATTGATAATGAGCATTTATTTCCTCATAAAAACAGTACTTAGCCAATTATAAATAGATTTCTAGAATTAAATCAACATTTTACACATTATGGTCTCTTTCTCTTCCTCCATCTCTAAGTCTCTCCCTCCCTCCCCTGTCTATCTTTCTCCCCACCTCTCTCCCAAAGGCAAACATGTAAGTTTTCTAGAGAAAGAAAATTAATCTTTTAAAAATGATTATCTAAGTCTCTTTGATTAAAAGAAGCAGATACCAAAGGAAGGGTTGATTGAGTCAGTCTTTTCTCCTTGGAGTTTTATCTAGAAAGGAGATGTGCTTGCGTTCCCGGGATTTGGCTAGAAAACCACACATTGCTGCTTCCAGCAGACACCCTCCCCCGCTCTGCCACCACCACCAATTTCCTGATAGATTTCAAGGCAGTTTTGGGGGAAAGGACACAGGGCAAAGAAAGACAGTTGCAAAACAAGAGGCAATCAAAGGGGAAAGAGAAACACTTCCAGAATTTTCAAGCAGTGCTTATGTTAACATTCCGTCTCAGTATCAAGAGATTTCAGTGTGTGTGTTTTTAACTAATCAATTGAATATGAGTAACAAATCCCTATTGCTTCTCTTCCCCTCTCTTATCAGTCACTTTTTTTCTCCCTTGGTTAACCTCGCTGATCCTTTTAACTCCCTTCTCACCCGCTAATTATGATGATAATAATTTTTGAAATGTACATTCCAAGTTGGCATTGTTGTCCTTTTTCAATCCAGAGGCTCACACTGGGCTTCATTTCTGATGGCTTTGCCTCTCCTGTGTTGGGGACACAGTGCACTGCCAGTTCCCATAACCTCACGCCCATCCTTGTCAAACAGAATCCCTGGTGCAAACTGGGAAAATAATTGCCCAAATACCAGTTCTTCAGACACTTGGTGGAAGCTGTGAACTTCAGACTTTTCTTGAGAATTTAATATAAGGTCGTTAATATGTTTAATGGATCCCATTTTCTACTCTTTTAATTATTTCTGTTTATTTCCTTTAAGGCTTCTCATTTTTTTCAAGATAAAGAGCCCAAGCCAGACACATCATACTAATAAGATTCTGGCCATTTTGGATATAATGAGAAGGTTCCCACAACACTTAAGTGCTAATCTTTTACTGTATCCTGTCACGAATACTTTTAAAAAAAATATTACAGGAAACCTAGATTTGTGATTTCCAGTACTGCCACTCATATGATTCCTTCTGGACTCCCCAGACATCCACTTCCAGAAAAACGGGTGACCTTTGCATGGTGTCATGGTCTTTTTATTTCTCAGAATATCTTCAGAGCGGTGTTTTCTGTAGTGGGGTCTAGAGAGAGAACAAGGTTGTTTTCCCCACTCACCCTAGCCAATTGGGAAGAAGGAAGCTCAAATTGCAAGGTACCCACAGGCTTGGGAGGGTGGTAAAGAGGACTGGCTACAGGATTTTCAGGACCCAGGGCGAAATGGAAAGGTGGGGTCCTTGTTCAAAAAATTTCAAGATCACCGGTGATAGCATAGAATTAAAGTAAGTGTGGAGTCCTTCTAAGCACACATGACTTTATACAGTGACTATCCAGGTCATGTGCCTTAAAGCCAGCCCTTGGGCGAGGAACCCTAGGGGAGAACAGGGGCATCATGCTGTATGCCTCTCTCTGGTTCTCGAGACACAACTCATTTGTGCAGGATAAGTGAGCAACCACAATTACTTAGTCATTGGGATGTTAAATTCTCCCAATATGTGAGGCATGTTTAGTATTGTGTTGCTAATTCATTCCAGTGTGTGGTTTCCTCCCTCCTTATCATAGCCAGTAAGAAAATGTTCCTGTTGCCCCAGTCTACTGACATGAATTTACTTTTACTGGATTTCTCTTTTCTTATGAAATGTTGGTTCTTTCCTAGAAATACACATAATTGCACAAAGGGAATGCATGGAACACACGTGGATTGTCTATTACAAGGCTTCTGATATGAATATGTGTAAAAATCAGCCCTTACCCTCAGGAGCTTCCCATTAAAGGAGACAAGGCAAACAATAAATGAAGACTTAAGTAAACATTACGTAAAAATCCCCATAGAGGACAACTCCGTGGTATTTTCATGTAGCAGTGTTGCATTGACTGTGTCCAATTCTGTTTGAGTTCTCAGCTGTGATTCTCTGGGACAGGGTGAGGCCAGCCCCTTCCCAAGCACTCCTCTGTGTGTCTTAGTCCTAACTTGGGGACCCATCCTTACACTCACTCAGTAACTTCACCTGTCCTGTCAGCCATAGTGCAGAGCAAGGCGGTGTCGTGGAGCAGAAAGACCATTAGATTAGGAATCTAAAGATCTTGTTTAGTCCATCTCACCAGGTAATGGAGTTGAGGACCCATCTCTTCCCACCCTCTTCAAGCCTTAGTTTCCCCACCTGCTAAAGTAAGTTTAGTAACACTTTCCCTGCCAAACTAGCAAAAATTTTGAGGATCAAACAAAATTAATTCAGGGGTTTTCCTTTTCTAAGTGATACCATCTGAATGGCAGACATTCCTAGACAGAGTCTCTACTCCCAAGGACCTTATTGTCATCCATAAAAGAATTGAGATAAATATACACAAAAAAACTATAAAAGAAGTAGGAAGTAATCAATCCCATAAAAGAGGTAAGCCTGCTTAACAAATTCAGAATAGACAAGGCAGCATAAAAAAAGCAATGGAGCTAAGCTGTACATAAGCTTTGTTAGCAAGGAGGAGGGTCAAGAAAATATATTCTAAGCAATGGAAAGACTATTAGCAGGGATACGGCAGAGTCTACAACATTTGAGGAACCCAAAAGAAGATCATTTTGACCAGAACCTAAGGATTGTGAAGGGAAGAGAAAGAGTTAGGTCATAGAGGCCCTTCTCCATCTGACTGTGAAGTTGGTAGTTTTTCAGCATGCAATGTAGAGTGTTTGGAAGATTTTAGAAAGAAATATTATCAGATCAAATGAGGTGTATGTGAAAGCAGAGTTACAACTAGTGAGGTTGAGGTATAGGAGGCATTCAATTAGTTGGATGGATTACGTGTCTACTCATGATATTGATGTATCAGTTGGCAGCACCAGTCTGATATTCCCTGAGGTAGTACCTACTCCTGCCAAATAGCGTGTAGCATTTAATTCTGTCTTCCAAGGGATTTGAGAAAAAAATCAATCCACTTGTTATTTCAATGTCTAGAACAATGGAAAATAACCCATGTGTACAAGAGTCTTCTAAATGCCAGAACATTGAGAACTTTGAGATAGCTTTATCTCAGCCATCTTTGCTAATCCTATATAATAAAGAGCTAGTATGCTGATTAGACTGGACAGCAGAAAGGCCTTCCAGAACAACCAGTGGGTGGGGCCACAAGGCAGCTGGGGCTGTGATGGGCCGAGCCCCTTGAGCGAATTTTGTGCATCGGGCCTCTAGTATCCGTATAAAATTATCAGTGAGAGCATAGTGGCTACTACTAAAAATACAATAACAGGAACAACAACTACCTCCTCTGGTGCACTTGCTATGTGCCAGGAACTGTATCCTTGCCTTAATTATATTGTTAGATTTAGTCCTCACAAAACTCCTCTCATACAGAATTTATATCCTCTTTACAGGTGAGGAAGGTGATACTTAGAGGTATGAAGTATCTTGACCAAGACCAGACAGCCATAAGGCATGGGTGCTGATTTTCCAGCCTAAAGTCTTTTATAATCCAGAGTCTGACCTCTTAACAACCTCGTTGTTTGTTTTAATTTTTATTCTTTTTCCTAACTTTTCTACAGTGAACATATATTATTCATGGATTTAAATAATGCACTCATTCCATTTTTTAAAAAGCACTCACAAGATTTGCCACCAGTCTGATTCTGCTTACACAGTTTAGGGCTAAATTTTGTCAAGATGGAAGGATCTTTTTATCTTTGTAATCATACTCGCCAAGACCACATTGTAAATCAACCCTAATGAAGCACTTCTAAGCTATTTTACTTCTGTGTGGCTCTGACTTCGAGTCTAAAGTGAAATATTTAGAAATCTTTGATCTTAGCTTTTGTGGAAATGTAAGACAAGTCTGATTTCAGTGGGGATGAAGGTCTGGTGGTGATGGTGAGAGAGGCACCAACCTGCAGGGGCAGGCATCATGCTGTCCTTTACCTGAGTGCAGAGACGGGTGAGGGACTTCTCCTGTCTTTCCCTCTCAACATAGTTCATATTTTTCAAGTCTTCTGCCCCATTCATGGCCTTAAGGCCTCAGGAGAAGGAGAGGAAAGGACAGCTAACACACGGAAGGCTTCCTCACTGGGGATCACGAATGATGGATATAGAGGCAACTTCAGGAATGGTCTCATCTAGCCATTGCCATTACAGATAAGGAGGTAAAGCGACTTGACCAAGGCCGCCCAGGGAGTTAATGAAAGTTTCAACAAGATGTGCTTTTTAAACTTCAAGACATTCAGGAATAAATACAACAAACAGACAAGTGCACATACACAATGAGGCACAGAAAATGGAAGGACTCAAGAGTCCAGAAAAGTATCTTAATAGTGTATAAAATGAACTCAGAACTATTTGATGTTTTATTCGGTCTGTGTTTGTTTTGTAGAATTCTATTTTTTAAACTAGTCTTCAACTCCCAGGCATATGCAAAGGCTAGTGTTGGTATATTCAATTCGGATGCAAGAGATTTTTAACCCCCAAACTGTAAGTGTAAAAAAATTCCTTTAAATCACCTGAAGGTGCTTGTTTGCTTCTTGCTCAGAGTCAATGTCTTTCTTTGCACGTCTGTCTCATTTGATGGGAGAGCTGTGCTTCGGAATCTTCCTCCTCACCAAACTGCCTCCGTGACTGTCATTTGAGTCTGTTAGTCATGCGTCCTTGGGTGAATGGTGGGTGGCAATTAGCAGCCTCTCTTCAAGGTAGCTCCTGGTGCATGTGGCCTCCTTGTCACTCTATTAGGAAACGGCTAGATAACAATCATCATCTCCCTGTGACCTGCCTTTTGGAAGGGAGGATTGGCATCTCGCTTCTAATTATGTTCATTAAAAGCTGTGTTGTCAGCTTACCTGGGAGAAGCCGCACTCTCATTAGGCATGTGATCTGTCTCTGTCACATTCATTACAATCTCATTTCAGTTGGAGAAAGTAGCAACTTTTCTAATGGGCACACCAGGGAAACAGATATGAAAGCTATAGGTAGCAGCTGTTGGAAAAGAGAAAATACAGTTTGGCAGCATCCAACACACACAGAATTCTTGAAGCCTGAAAATACGCTGGAGCTCAAATTGATTCCTAACTTAATGTTGGTATTATTTGATCCTAGAGAATGATGGACAGCTAGATATTAGCAAATCATTTTCAAATTCATATGGGAAACATTTTTTTTTCTGAAATTAAAGCTTTAGGTATCTATAATTCTTTGATTTGGACAAGTGAGAATTAAAATAAAAGTAGTTATTCCCACCATTATCAGGAACAACATAGGATGTCCAGAATGATATGATCAGAGCTACTCATTACTTAGACTAGAGTATCCTTTACTCCATCCATTAGTACTCCAGGATCACAATGAACCCTAAATTCTGGTCCTAGGGAAGTGTGTGAGGAGAGAAGATTGATCTGCCTCCATCCCTCTTTTCAATTTGCTTCCTCCTCTGAGGATTTAAGACAGAGCCTTAAAAAGTCTGGATCATCCCCACCAATCCCTAGCTAATTCCTACTCGACACTTCCATGGCTGGGTGATCACTGGGCGATTTGTTTTTTAAAGAAATACAGATATCTGGCTGTTGACTGGACCTTGAAAAATGATTATACAGTAGGCATGTGGTTTTGTGGTCATGTACAAAATTGACTAATTCATTATACTTTGTTTACTGTATTCCTAATTTTGCTTGTTAGTGGTTGATGAGGCTACAAGTCAAGACTGGAAGAATTTTTAAACCATGCAATACCTGACTATTTGGTTAGGGCACTGACATCTTTTCCCTTAGGTTGTCAAATAAAAAATTACAACAGCCAACACAACAGTAGCTATCCAATGTGAATGAATCAACATTGTACCTATTTTCTGTCAGATCGTGGTAAAAAAATATATATATATATATATTGGTGTGCTGCAGAAACTTAGTCATTTGTTTATATGTGCCATGAGCTGAAAAGGGCTGAAAATCTGAAAATTAGATAGCATTCTAAAAATTCTGTGTATTACACCATATTTATGAAATTGAAATTCTGAGCTCACTTCCCAAAGAGGGAAATCATAACCCAAATGACTTACAATCCCAAAGTTAAACATTCTGCTCTTGTGTAATCTCTGTGTATGTAACTCAAAAAGGTAATTACTAGGCATCAGTCTTTATTATAATTGCATATTTACTTAAAGCTGCTGACACAGCAATATACAGACTGTAGCTCATGTATGCTGCCTGTTCGGATATACCCCTGAATTTGAAAAGTCAGGGCTTTGTGTAGAAATAATACAAGATTTTCTAGGAAAGGAAATAACATAAATTAATGCATGAAGTTAGGAGGGAACATGTGTTTCAAAGCCCATTTGGGCACAGTGGTTCTCATTCCATTTTTGTGGCTAAGAAAGCAATGTAATTCAAACAGGAACAAAATATTTCACTTTCTCGGATCACCTGTATATCTCTGATTCAATCAGTACACTCATGAAAGCAGATCACAGCAAAGCCTGACAGCTTCTGGGGCCAAATCCACGTTGTTACTGTTATCTGTCTTCATTATGAATATTTTTGATGCCTCCATTAAATGACCGTAAGAGCTTTTTTCTCCGTATTCCACTTCACTTAGAATATATTGATTTTCATGATGACAGGGATAATTTGTACATCTACAACCTTAGAGAGAAACCAGTTTCCTAAATTGAAAATATCAAGACAGTGTTCATTACTACTTATACATTCACCTATGGTACCCAGGTATTATTAAATTTTAAACCCAAAACAAGAAGAACTTTAGACATGCTCTGGTTACGAGATAGGTATATATCATTCATAATTGTGCCCCTCTCCCTGGACAGATTCCTCAATGGGAGGGTCCATGTTACTGACATTTCTGTACCTTGAATTTCCTCTATGGGCTCTAGAAGATATTTCCTTAGTAGTAGGAAAGAAGAACTTAAATTAGACTATTGTAAAACTGATAATGTTAAGACATAATGGCTTAATTTCATACTGGAACGTTTTCCCCCATATTTCAGCCATGTTACTATCTTCCTGGTGTGCTTATAATATCACTGATTTTTCTTTGCAGAGGAAACTTTCATATTTAAATATTTAAGGGAATGGAAAATGACAGGTAGGAAAAATCGGCCTGTTCTTATGGTTACAATTTATATAACTGACCCTTAAAAACAAGGTTTGAAACTGTATGCGTTCACTTATACCAGGTGAACAAAAGTAGGTTTACAGTTGTTCGTATGGAGAATAATGCAGTAATTAATGATAATATAAGAATAAACTCTGTTTCATGTACTCACAACAGTAAACCTACTTTTGCTCCTCCCCATGTGGATTTTTTTCAATACAGTAAATGTATTTTCACTTCCTCATGACTTTCTTTTCTCTAGCCTACTTTATTGTAAAAATACAATATGTCATACATATAACATACAACATATGTGTTAATCAAGTGTTTATGTTATCAATAAGGCTTCCGGTCAACAGTCGGCTATTAGAAGTCATTTTTGAAGGAGTCAAAAGTGATATGTAGATTTTGACTGCATGAGGAGGGGGGTTAGTGGCACTCCTAATGTATGCATTGTTCAAGGGTAAACTATATAGAAAAGCCTTATGAGAGCCTTACACACATGTGGTTGTCACTGTGCTGCTGGCAAGCCTCCCACTGAGGGGCATTTCCTCCTAGCTGGTCTGTATGTAGTGGGATAGCATTGGGGTTGGATAGTGAGTAGTTGACAACTGGGAGGCCTTGATTTAGCAGATTTCAGTCTGGGATGAAGTGGCCTGGAATACACTGTCATCTCAATTCAGGATTCATCTGGCTGTGTTTTTGCCAGTGCTGTCTGTCCACCATCTTCACCAAGCGCTCTTTAAACACAGGTACTTTCTATCAATGCTACTTCCTTGTGCATTTATACAGTCATCTTACGTAGGATTTAAGAATCATTGGGCGGTTTGGCAACAGAATTTAAAGATGCAACATATTTTTTAACTTGACCAACTTTTCCTCATTCTATGCTCTCTGACACTTAACTGCTATTGGTATTCCTCACAGTGAGCATGCCTTAACTCAGAGCTCGCATGCGCTGAATAATAGATGAGTCTGTGGCAAGATGAATTCGAAATATACTAAAAAAGAATAGCAATAGTTACAAAGAATGTTAAAGCTTAGAGTAAAGTACAGAAGAATTTTATATAAGGATTGAGTAAGATAAAGCAAAGCTTTACTTGGGTAAGTAAATTATTTGTACTATATTTTCTATATATTCTTAGCTATGATTTTATATAGACTATCCTCTTGGGATTTTTATTTTTCTTATGTGCAGGTTTGGGGAGATCTCTTTGCCCCATTTAGACTAATTATCTGGACTCTGACGATAGTCTCTATTTCTCGTTAAGATGGATGGAATCCTTTTCAGATGTACTTGTCCAATTCTTTCATGTAGGCCCAGTGTGCGTAGAAAAGGCTCCTGCTAACTTGCCCTGCAGAGATCTTGTGTCATGGTGACTTGTCACTTCTGCTCACGAAACGCTTGTTGGAGCTGTCATGGAGTTTTGCCAAATCTCTTTTCTTTTTTTCTCGTTACTATTCACATGTTTCCCAGAAACTGTCCAGGCAAAAGGAGTGACCATTTTCTTTCAGGAGGATTGAATCATCAGGTGGCCTTATTTCTAGCAGAACTATACCCAGAGGCAACTACGCTTGGGATTCAAGGTTTCATTTCCCTCCCTTCATTTTTATATATGCTATTTTTCTTTTTGGAAGATGAGCTGTCTTAGGAGGAAAGAGCAACCATCTTCTGAATCCATTTTATCCTGGCAAAAATAGTAAAATGATACAAAAGTTCAGTAGAGAACAATGCCTCCCCTTCCAACCTCCCATCTCATTTTATCCCATTGCATAACCTCACAAAGTGCCAAAAAGAAGACAAAACCAAATCTAGGACATCCTTGTCATGACAGATTAAGAAAGGATTCCTCTAAAGAAATAGACCACCCCCAGACTACAAGAGCCCTAAGTGAAATGGCTTGAAATGTGGGAGTTGTTCTTTTACTAGAACTTGGAGGGGCAACGGTCTATGTTACCTAGGCCTGAGCCTGGTATCATTTCAGTTTGAAGGGAAAGGGAAGAGGACAGTGACTTAGCATGTGTGTGTCACCTGCGATCCAGGGCTGCTCCCATCTAATGATTGAGCAAACATTGGAAGCCCCAGCGATCTCTTGTGTTCAACATCAGAGGCCGATGGTGGAGTGGGGAAGAGCATGGGTGTGGGATGTGCCTCGGTTCACATTCCAAGACAGGAGAAATACAGCAAGAGAGAGGCTATGTAACTATTTTTGGACAAGTTACTTAACTTTGGCAAGCTTCGCTTTCTGTATCTTTCAAATCAGGATCACATCAACTTCACTATGTATGAAGGATGTAGCAGGATGATCTTTGTTAGTTCCCAGAGGCCCTCAGGTTGAAAGACTTCAATGAGCACCCCACTTGTGTGGGAATACTTATATAAGTAATCTGACACTTCTGTATTTTGAAGGCTCTGGAAGATGATTAGGAATTCACAGTTGTGATTTTTAGAAACCATAAAAGAATAGCTTATCTGACTGATATTTTGTTGTTGACACTACAATGAGCTTCTCAAATATTTTGGTGTTCATACCTGGAACAATACATATGGGAACCTTAAATCAGACTCCCTGAGACTTCCTAAACCCCTCTAGAAAGGGCAGTCCAAAAGAGAACAAGAAACTACATAAATGCCAGGTGGAGAAAATGAATCTTTTTTTTTTATTGATTTCAGAGAGGAAGGGAGAGGGAGAGAGAAAGAGAAACATCAGCGATGAGAGAGAATCATCAATCAGCTGCCTCCTGCACACCCCTATTGGGGATTGAGCCCACAACCTGGACATGTGTCCTGATCAGGAATTGAACCGTGACCTCCTGGTTCATAGGTGGACCCTCAACCACTAAGCAACATTGGCTGGACAGAAAATGAATCTTTTAACTAGCCTTCTCTTGTGGTCAAGACTTTCTGAGGAGTAATCTCTATCCCAGCTGGCACTCTAGGCAGACATCCATATTTTTAGTACTAAGTAGGGCCTTTGGTCCCAAAACCCAATGAAGTCAAAGGTATCTTCTTAACAATATCTACTTTGGGTGGAAATCTGGAGAAATGGTGACTATTGGGCAGCTTCCTAAAATCCTTTAGAGAATTAGGCATAACTAGAAGCCGAAAGAGGGGAGGGGAGGAAAGACAGCAAGAGAAAGGCAAAGATTATTTGGTCTAAACAAGAAAAAGCTAAAAGGATATTGTGCTTCCCCTTATTCTTATGAAGAAATAATGCGGGACTGACCATTGGACCATTTGTGGATCATTTGGACTAGGCTGCAAATTGGAGACTAGATTCAAGATCACAGATGTGGGTTCTAATCAACTGAGTGACTACAACCATTTGAATCAAAATTGTTAGATTCAGTTGTGTTGTTCTAAAAAGTTTGAGTTTGTGGTACATGGTCCCTGAGTTCCCTTATAGCTCAGACATCCTAGATTCAGTACCTGTCCTTATGATGTTAGTAACCACCCATGTAAAAGAATTTAGTGTCAATCCAGGCTGAGCAAAAAACACCTGAAACAATGGCACAGCATGTAACTTTCCAGCTTAGTAATGGTAGGAACCAGCTGTAAGGAAACAGAAGTCCAAAACGTGTAATGCATTACTCTGAACATATTTAAGGTATCAGTCTGCATGATTCATTCAACAGACATTCACTGAGTGTTCTCTATGCTCCAAGCCCTATACCAGGCCTGGGGATAAGGAGATAAAGAGCGCAGACTCCCTCCAAAGGTGCCCCCAGTCTATGGGAATCTGGCCACCAGGGGACAGTGTGATGAACACAGTGAGGTATGGGCAGGGTATGCTGAGAGCATAAAGAGAGAGGACCCATCCCAGAACAGAGGGCAGGAAGCCTTCGAAGACTTCCCATATGAAGTGACAGGTCTGAGGTTTGAAGGGTGGCTGGGAATTAGACACCTTGTGCTTTAGAGAGCAACAGAGCTTTACACCAGAAGTCCTGGCAGGGAGGCAAAGCATCCACATCTGGGCTGACGTGGGTCTCAGGTTCCTTGAGCAGACTTAAACCCCAGAGATTCCCCTTCTTCTGGCACCAGCCATCCTTTTCAACAAAATTTTTACACCAAAGATGATAATTTCAAACACTTTGTGGGGGTTAAAGTTTTGGATGCCAAAAATAAATGTCAACTCAGAACAACTCAACGGAAATAAAGCATGCTTTAGAATATTGGGTAGCTCATAGACTCAATGAAGAGACATGAGAAGTCCTGAAAAACAGTAGAACCAAAGGAATCAAGGCATGGCCAAGGTCACCCAACAAGACGAGTCTCCTTTGAATACTGATTCTAGTAGTATCATCCCCACAGGACACTTGTGGCCATGCCCTGGACTCTACTGCCCCTGGACATTGTATTTACTGCTAGATTCTCACTTCACCCACATCAGTATGAACAATCTCCATCCTTGTACCTTTGTCATGTACCTTCGGCCTGTGCCATGGTCTCCATAGAAACATCTGCCCTGAAGGGACTTTGCCTTGTTTTTTAGCTGCTTGCCAATATTGGATAGCCAGGAGAATACACACACACACATTCTCTCTCTCTCTCACTCTCTCACCCTCCCTCCCTCTCTCTCCTGTCTCCTTCCTGGCTTACAGAAATGTTTTGAACATTTGTAATAAAAAGTACTAATTATACTGAAGCAAAGTGTTATGTAAGTATCAAGAATTATTAACACAAGTGATTAACTTTAGCCAGTAAAAACTATAAATCATCTCATTTATGCTCTTTGTAACAAGGAACCATTGTCAATTTTTCTGAAATGATCTAAATTAGCTACATTTTAAAGTGAAGCTGAATGTCATTACAGTATGATACACTAAGCCTCTCCTACAAAAGGAACATTTGCATATTTAAATTTAAATGAAGTCTGAATAGACCTGTTATATCAGTGTCCAAAATGATAACAGCATTATTTTATGTCTCTTCCCCTCCTTTCCACTCTCTCTAAAAAAAACAAACAAGCCCTAGCTGGTTTAGCTAAGTGGATAGAGCATCAGCCAGCAGACTTAAGGGTCCCAGGTTTGATTCCAGTCAAGGGCACATGCCTGGGTTGCAGGCTCGATCCCCAGTAGGGGATGTGCAGGAGTCAGTCCGTCAATGATTCTCTCTCATCATTGATGTTTCTATCTCTTTCTCCCTCTCCCTTCTTCTCTAAAATCAATAAAAATATTTTTTAAAAAACAAACAACATATTAGAGCCCAGTCAGTGTCACTCTCAGTGATTGAGTGTTGAGCTATGAACCAGGTGAGCACGGTTCCATTTCTGGTCACGGTACATGCCCAGGTTGCGGGCTCCATCCCCAGTGGAGGGTATGTGGGAGGGAGTCGATCATCATTCTCTCTCAGCATTGATGTTTCTATCTCTTTCCCTCTTCCTTCCTCTCTGAAATCAATAAAAATCTTTTTAAAAAACGAAACCATATTAGAATGGGAGCCTACTTAAATGCTAGTCAGTAGAAGAGCTGACCAGGAAGAGGTAACTGACCCCATAAGACTTATTCATCCAGAGGAAAGTTACCCAAGAGGTGCTAGCACTATCTAAAATGTTTTAAACTTGCTGAGATACCACTACATCATCAGCATCTTATGCCTGAGATGTCATTTTCATTCCCCTTTTAAACGCAGAGCTCTGTAGGATCTTGAGAAGCAAAGTCCTCCAGGGTCCAGCTGATAACTGATGTTAGGCGACATCAGAACTCACTTCAGCTTACCCTGAGTCCCTTTGACCTGTTTATGTCAAAAATAAGGAGCTGAGAAAAGCCACCAAGGTATGAAATCAAAATCTATTGTCAACTAAATCTCTTACCTTGTACAAAACAGGAACTGCAGGTGAATAGGTGCATGCATGCCTCCAACTCTAAAATCTTCCATTTCATTGCCCTCAGAACACCATGCCCTCTCTTGTTTTACGGTCTCTTATTCTTCTCACTGTGGCACTCTTGGTCCTTACTTCAAAGTGTTCCATTGTTTCTACCTGGGGGAAAGCTGGTAGCAGGTTTAACAGATCTCATGCTCCACAGTAATACTGTCTGGGTGCTGCTCAGAGCTTTAGCAATAGGGTTGAAAATCAGTGTTGACATTTCAGGAGAAAGGTGCTTGATAAAGACAGAGAACATATAACTGTATTTCAGTCTACTGGCCCAAATCCTGATAAACTTGAAATATTTCAATAGAGTGAAAGCTAAAGAACTTTATTTAAAATTCTGTTATGCTCTTCTTGGAAATTTAATTTTTTTAAAAAACCTCAGAACTGAATTACAAGAGTCTTTTGTGTTGCCACTCATCTCTCAAACTGACAGAATATCCTAGTTTTTCATAAAGTACCTTGATATGGCTAGATTTGACTTGATTTCATCAAGAAATAATAAACTGCGCAGTAAAGTGAAAAAATATTACAAGCAAGATTGAGCCTAGTTTTTGAATAACAATTTCACATCCAAGGAGCACACAACAAGAAGATAACATGATTTTCTTTCATCATTATAAAGTATTTAGGTTCCAGGAAAGTTGTTCTTGAGGCAGCGCCAACACATTGGTGAAGAATTTCAGCCAAATTAACTTCTTTCTGGCATAAAATGAATGATAGTTGATATTTTTACAGTGTGGCCCATTTAAATTGAGAGCTTTTTATGCCAAAGCTTAAGGTAAGTGATTAGTTTTAAAGTGAAATGTTAAGGGCATGCATAGAAAGTTCACATAAAGAAATAATTATTATTAAAAACAATTTTGAAAATAATCAGTTAACTCATTTTCATGACTTCTTTTGTACAAGAATTTTAAGGTTCTTTAGAACATGAAAAAAGGCTATCATCTACCCTGGGTAGATTTTCAGAGAGTAAGGCTGCTGCAGTGTAAATGCAATGAAGGTCCATTTACACTACTATTTTTGAAGCTTTGGATAGAAAATTAGAGACTGATCTCTTTATGTGCTTTGGAAATCTATCTCATTGTTTTATAACCACATTCCTTACTTATATGTGAACCCTCTCACAATTTCCCCAGGCCACATCTGCCTGAGAGGTAAGAAAATTAAATCAGGGGGCAACTATGGTCCTTTCATGGCTGGTAGCCCTCATTTGGGACATCCCAAAACCCCAGTCACCCTAATCCTTCCCTTCCTGTTCAAAATCCATAGGTCCTCTTCCAAAACATTCCAAGTCATCCCAGCCTTCCTTTGCCATGTTGGAGTAAATGGCAGACCCCGTAGTGAGCTCACATAGTACAACCTCCTTGGATACCTCTATTATAGACGACGGAAAAGCTAAAAACCAGAGTTCCTGGTCTGCCTTTGAGCTGGCAAAGCAGTACACCATAGCTCTGACCAATAATATATAAGGGGAAGTCTTCTGGTGCCATATTTCCGCCCTTTGCCTTTCTCCTGCCTGGGACAGAGAGGATGTCTTGAGGTGTAATAGCCATTTTGTGCCCATGTCAAGTATGGCAAACAGGTGTTGTTGTTTTTTTAATTTTCTTTCTTTTTTTTTCAATTACAGTTTACATTCAATATTATTCTGTATTAGTTTCAGATGTACAGTATAAGGGTTAGACAGTCATGTACTTTAAAGAGTGGTCTCCATGATATTTGACATACCCAACTGGCCCCATATATAGTTAATTATGATATTATTGACTATATTCCTTATGCTGCAATTTATATCTTTGCAATTATTCGGTAACTACCAATTTGTACTTCTTAATCCCTTCACCTTTTTCACCCAGGTCCCAGTTCCCCTCTCCTCTGTCAACCATCAGGACAGATGGGTGTTAACAGGGCTTCCATGATCCTCACTTCCTGATGTTCATCTCCTTGTGCAGTGCCCTCACCTTGAGTGTGGGAAGGATCTGTGACTGGCTTTTAATCAATAGAATAGCAAAGATGATGGATGGTCACTCCAGTGATTATGTTACATAAGATCATAACATCTTCCTAAGATGCTCTTTCTTGCTAGCTTTGATGAAACAAGCTGCCATGTTGGGGAAGCAGGTGTGACAAGGAATTAGAGGAAGCTAAAAATAGTAGCTCTAGCCAACATCCAGCACAAAAGCGTAGAGTGAGTCAATCACACCATAAGGAACTGAGCTGCCAACTATGTAAGCTTGGAAGCAGTACTTCCCCAGTTGAACTTTTAGATAAGGACACAGCCCTAACCAACATCTTGATTGTAGTCTTGCAGAGAACCCAACTAGACTATTCCCAGACTCCTGACCTATAGAAACTATGAGATAATAAAGGTGGTTGTTGTAAGCCTTTAAGTTTGTGGGGCATTGTTACACAGCAATAGATAATTAATACACCAGAGATGAAGGAATAGATGGTGGGTCTTAGTTCCTTAAAGGCACTTAGAGCTGGTACTCTGGATAGCCTATTTGGGTTTTTATTGATTGAGATAAATAAACCCCTATGTACTTAAGCTATTTCATTTATCAAGATTTTTGTGGCTTGGATTTAAAAGCAATTCTTACTGGTACAAGTTGGCTTGTAGCCCAAGATGTTCCCTCAATTCTGAGCACAACCTTCCTCTTCTTTATGACAACTCTCTGGTTTGAAAGGTTGTAGCTGCTATTCCCATAACTGTCACAAGACAGGCCCCCAAAATGGTATGGGTCTAACTTTCCTTGGCTTCAATAATTAAGGTGAGTTGGGGGAAGGACTCTCCTTCAACCAATATTAAAAGAGGAAGAAGAGGAAATAGAAAAGGAAAGGGAGAAATGGAAAGAGGAAGGGAAGGTTAATTTTTTTTTTGAGTACCCAAACTATGGCTCTAGACATTCTGAGTTTATTATAAATGTGATTATAACATATGTTGCAACTTTCATCAGACTAGATATTTTTAGTTATGACAGTTTCATTTCTACCTCAGCCTCCAAACTTGACACAAGCCCCCATAGAATATTATTATTTTTTAAAATCTACTTCCTTTTAAGTCCTTATCACTCCTAATGATGTATTTTCTAACTTTTAGGAGATGAGGGCTCCACTTTTTCCAAGTGACTTGAATATTTAGTTCTGAAAATTTCCCACCAGACTTCCAATTCCTTGAGTTTATCCCATTGTCATGCAAACTAAGTTGATTGGTCCCATAGGGGTCCTTACTTCATGCTTGAAACTCTTGCTACATAGATGAGCCTTGCTACATAGGTATAATTATATTATACCCGTTAAGTACTTATAGTGTTAGATCCACTGTAGAGATGAGAAACTGAGGTGCAGAATCATAAAATTTTGGCTTTAGAAGGGACTTGTAAGGGCCTCCAATGTTCTTACTGTGCAAGAGAGGTGTTTGGTTCTATCTGATGAGGGAAACTTCTTCCCTACTCCGTTAAGACTAAAGATATTCATAAATGTGGCCCTGGCTGGTGGCTTAGTTGTTTGGAGCATCATCCCGTGCACCACAAGGTTGTAGGTTCAATTCCTGGTCAGGGCACATACCTGTGTTGTGGGTTTGATTACTGTTCGGGACACCTATGGGAGACAACCAATTGATGTTTCTCACATTGATGTTTCTCTCTCTCCCTGTTCCTCTCTCTTTAAAAATCAATAAAAGCATATCCAAGGGTGAGGATTAAAATATATTCATGAATATGAGCAATTTTTGGAAGCACTTCAGGTATTACATAAACTGTAGGACCATTAGGACCCAGACATTCTTGAGTACACATTGTAAATTAAAGTTGTCCACTCCCCTATGTTTAATGAGTCTACATAAAAGCACAAAATGCCAAAGTGTATAATCTTCGAATGGGAGTTGTACTATTTACAAATACAATTTCACTAACAAATAATTTTTTAATTGTCTCAATTTTATGGGTTTATTTGGTCTTCCAGAGATACTTTGTATATTATAGGTTTGCTCCACAGTGATTGGATATCTGCTTCATAAGAAAAGAGAACTATTCCCTATTGGGCCACAGCTGACTTCAAATACCACTTATTTAATTCTCAGGAACTCGGGGCATAAATGACATTTATAAGCCCTTTTATTCAAAATATCTTTCATGAACCTATGACATTTCACAGTGAGGTGATTGCTCACATATTGAATATTTTAAAATAAAACAATTGTTAAGACAGCTTGAGCCTAGAATTTATGGATAATAGACAAACCAAGGACTATTAGTATTGATCTGTCCTCCCGTGGGCTTTAGTCTAATCAAAGAATGTCACTTGGTCACTGGTGTCTAAGGATATCCAGCATGGGTTCTGACTAATGCTTTACTTCTCTGGGTGAATTTCCAGCAACCTAGGCAAATATGAGGAAAAGTAATTGGAAAAACTTCTTCAGGGTTGTTCCATGTTCCTATTATTTAGTTATATATTTAAAATTAATGTAAGATTTGCTTTATATCTATCATCCTGGGGTACACCAAAGGATGAGTTTAGCTTGTTGTTTTTTAAGCAGGAGAGAAATATAGGGATTATATTTCTCTCCCCTCAGGAGGTTAGCCTCAAACAGCAAAGCAAACGTGAAGGCTCCTTAATTAACTCTGCGGATTCCTTTTTAAAAAATATATATATTTTATTGATTTTTTTATAGAGTGGAAGGGAGAGGGATAGAGAGTCAGAAACATCGATGCGAGAGTAACATCAATCAGCTGCCTCCTGCACACCCCCAACTGGGGATGTGCCTGCAACCAAGGTACATGCCCTTGACCGGAATTGGACCTGGGACCCCTCAGTCCACAGGCCAACGCTCTATACACTGAGCCAAACCAGTTAGGGCAACTCTGAAGATTCTAAAACCCGCTTTCTCTTTCTGTTTTAGTGATTGCTAAAGACCCAATTTGGATTTTTTTTTTTAATTGCTTTAAAGTTAGAACTGTGCGTGCTTAGCAGGGTCGGGGAGGACATATAAAACCGTCCAGGAAAATCTGTAATTTATGTCTCCTGGCTTCCCAGTCTTCCCTGAGAATTTGTAAATTGGCATCCCTGTACCTCTGCAGTGTTAACCAATTCATCATGAGGTGTCAGCGTGTCGCAGAGGGAGCGATACAGACTACCCAGGAAAAGGTTTGCCCTGTGTCTGCAATGCTGTTAGCTTTTGCTGCAAGAACCTTCCCCCAGGTGACTGGGTGCTGTGAGGTGAAGAGCTGGACTAGGGCAGGCTACATCCTGTCTGCCCCTTCCCACGTGTCTCCCACATTTCCATCTGCCAGGAGATGCTGCTTGATGGAAGATTGGATCAAAAGTGTTGAAAATTAGAATAACAAAGGCCTCAGATAAGATAAAGCACTTAAGCACAGTGCCTTCCACATTAAGCACTCAGTGAATAGTAGCTGTTTTGTTATTTTCCATGAGAGGAGCATTTTCCATTAACCATTCTTGCTGTATTACCTCCAGCTCTAAGTTGTTTGGCAGGCAGGCCTTGAAGCGTTCATCCAAAATCCAAAACTATGGACATTTCGCCTGCTGCTTGTACAGTCTGGAGCCCGGCACAGGTTCCTACCATGTTTTTACATAAGAGAGACTGAAAATGAAATCAATAACTATTTGAATGTCTCCATTCAAAGAGATGCAAACTTAAAAGTAAAATGTAAATGCCACTCATGAATAGCAGTTTTCCCTGGCATCCAATTCATGGGCTTGTGACATATAATTTGAAATGGTGGCAGAGGATTTCTGTTACTGTGCAAAGAAAATGTGATTCTGCCTATAAAATTCGTGCACCCTTTAGTAATTTGTATGCAAAAGAACTAGCTCTTCTATATACTTGTGAGTTGTTTTATCATGTAACTGTCTGAAGATGCCAATAATATTGGCAATAAAAAATATAGAGATGTTTTTGAGAGCTGCCTGAAATCAGTGGTTACGGTGAAGTCTGTACCTGTTTGTTCATTTTTTATGCCATTCAGACAACAAGAAGGGACGCAGAATGCTGATCACTGGCAACTGAATTTGTTAGGATAGTCTGTTTGTTTTATTTTTATTTATTTTTTATTGTTGACAGTATTACAAATGTCCCCCAATTCTCCCCCGCCCCCTCCCCACACACACCTTTACTCCTCTCCTCCCAACGCAGGCCTTCACCACACTATTGTCTGTGTCCATTGATTATGCATATATGTATATAAGTTCTTTGGTTAATTTCTCCCCCACCCCCAAGATATGTCAGTCTGTTCTATGGAGGCATGGAAAGCCTGTTTTAGACTTTGCTTGGCCACCACCTTGAAAAGTGTTGGCTATTGGTTTTCATTACTTCTTGGACTTATGTCTCATGTGATTTTAGATCATTAGAATTGCTCTTGTTTTCTTAAGACTGATTCATACTCTCCTCTTCTCTCTCTCTCTGTTTTAAATGTAATTCAGATGTCAGTACTCGACTTTTTGCAACAGATGATTGATAAGTAGTATGTTCTCGTTGGGTTCCTTGCAGGAAAAAATAAGAACTTACTGTGAAATAAAAAATGAGTTAAAATAGTTGAAAGTGGAATTATTTTAACTGGCCTTGTACAGATAAGGCTATTATTATTTATGTATTTATTCATGACAAAAAAAAAGAGTTGCTAGAGAAAGCAGTATCCTTATTGTATGGCAGAAAATGGCCCTGTGGAAAGTGAGTTCCACTTCCCATGAAGCTGTAAGCCTCGGTTTTCTTCACCGTACTCTCCCCTCAGGTTCCAGGTAGGTCCATAGAGTCCCTAGAAGTCTCTATTTTATATCCTTGTTAAAGCGCCTTTACTTCATCATAAACCAGAGAAGGTGAATATAGATTTGTAGCAACAATCTAGAACTCTTGAATTAGTATCATCTTTAAAGTTGAGATATAAAACCAACTTCCTGGCTTAACTAGAAGTATTGCTTATAAAACATTGTGATTTTTATTTCAAAACTTTATTCTTTAGCAAAATTTTGCTGTAGCATGAATCATTATTATAGCATTTGGATGTCTTCCAGAGGGATCAGAATTTACTATGAGTTTGCCTTGAAACTCTGTATATAAAAATCGAAACTTCCCAAAGAAACCATTAGAGGATAATTATTCTTTTTATAAAAGTAGTGAACATTGGACCTCATAAAAAAGTCACTGTTTGTAATGTGTTTTAAATGAAGTCTAAATTACTTTGAAAAACATATACTTTTAATTTTTTTAGGAAGGAACAAGTCATTAAAACATGAAAACAGGTTTTCATGAAATGAAAAGGCATATAAATTATTATTGGTTCCATTGATACATGTTTTATAAAAATTAAGCATTAGTGCTTCCATGGTTATATGGTTCTATCCTTGGGGTATTTTATGAACCCCGAGAATGGAACCATAGCTGTGTAACGTGTGATTTGGACATCTATTTGGTGAGCAGTGTTCTCCTGCAGTTATAGGATGATTGCACAGGACAGACAATGAACCAGCAGCAAGGTCGCCGCTCTCCCAGCCCTGCTCTCTCTAATGACACGAGACCAGGAAGCAGGGGCATTGGGCTCCCGGCCCAGAGATTTTAGGAAAATATCAGGACCTCTCCAACCCTTCATTTCCTCGTCTGCAAAAATCAAGGTGTTGAATTATATGGCCTCTAAGGTTCATTCCATCCCAAAATTCCATGTTCTCGTGTTTCTGATTACAGTGCTGAGTCAGTCATGCATGCAAAGTGCTGTTTAAATAATTGCTCACAAGTTGAACATCTTACCATTGTCAAGAGCCCAGAATCACATAGAGAGGTAGCACTTCTGTCTCTAGTTATATGCTAAATGTAATTATACTTTAAGTGGCTTAATAAAGGAAGTGGGTGTCCTCCTTTGCCAGGGCTCGTCCTCCCACTGTGCTATAAAGAGGCAATCATAAAGGTTATTTGTGAAGAACTGTGACCTATAACCTCCTCCCCACATATACACACACTTACTCAAATATATATATTTAACTTATTTTTTTTTATTTTATTTTAAGGTGGCCACGAGGCTTTGCTGTCAGACACACTTCAATTCACCATTTCCTAATTGTGTGACTTTGGACAAGTCCTTCCACCTTGCAGGGACTCAGTTGCTTTATCTGTACAATGGGGATAATGATAGTTGATGCCCACATGGATGTTAAGCTGTTGTGGAGACACCGGGAGAGGATGTGGAGGCTCAGGGCTCACCTAGTAAACACTCAGTACAGGCCAACTCTTACTGTGTCCGGATAAACTATGAAATGCTGTGCATCTCTCCTCTTCCTAAGCAGCCTCTTCCCGTTTCCCCCCTCTTTTTTTAATTGAATTTCCTGGGGTGACATTGTCAATAAAATTATATAGGTTTCAGGTGTATAATTCTATAATACATCACCTGTATATTGTATTGGGTATTCAGAATCCCAAGTGAAGTCTCCTTCCATCACCATTTATCCCCTTTCTGCTCTTCCACCTCCCCACATACCCCTTTCCCTCTGGTAACCACCATACTGTTGTCTATGAGGTTTTTTGTGGCTTAATCCCTTCACCTTTTTCACCTAGCCTTAACCCCCTCTCCCTCTGACAGCTGTCTGTCTGTTCTCTGAATCTGTAAGTCTGTTTCTATTTTGTTTGTTTGTTTATTGTTCACTAGATTTCACATATACGTGAAATCATACGGTACTTGTCTTTCTCTGACTGGCTTATTACACTTAGCTTAAGACTCTCTAGGTTCATCCATGCTGTCTCAAAAGGTAAGATTTTCTTTTTTAAGGCCAGGTAGCATTTCATTGTGTAAATGTACCACAGCTTTTTGTCCATTCATCTGCTGATGGGCACTTGGGCTACTTCCAAATCTTGGCTATTGTAAATAATGCTGCAGTGAACATAGGGGTGCATATATTCTTTCGAATTAGTGTTTTAGGTTTCTTCAGATATAGTCCCAGAAGTGGAATCAGTGGGTCAAACAGTAGTTCCATTTTTAATTTCCTGAGGAAGCTCCATACTGTTTTCCACAGTGGCTGTACCAGTCTGCATTCCCAACAACAGCCCCTTTTCTCCACATTCTCAACAACGCTTGTTGTTTGTCGATTTATTGATGATAGCCATTCTGACATTGTGGTTTTAATTTGCATTTCTCTGATGATTAGTGACATTGAACATCTTTTCATATGTCTATTGGCAGCCATCTGTATGTCCTCTTTGGAGCAGTGTCTATTCAGGTCCTTTGCCCATTTTTAAATTGAATTGTTTATTTTTTGGTGTTGAGTTTTATAAGTTCTTTATTAACTTTGGATATTAGCCCCTTATCAGATGTATCATTGGTGAATATTTTATCCTATTCATTTTGTTGATGGTTTCCTTTGTGGTGCCAAAACCTTTTACTTTGATGTAGTTCCATGTGTTTATTTTATCTTTAGTTTTCCTTGCCTGAGGAGATATACTGAAAAAATATTGCTATGAGAAATGTCCACAATTTTATTGCCTATGTTTTCTTCTAGGATTTTTATAGTTTCAAGGATAACATTTAAGTTTTTCATTTACTTCTAGTTTATTCTTGTGTATGGTGTAAGAAGGTGATCTGGTTTAATGTTTTGCATGTATCTGTCCAATTTTCCCAGCACCATTTATTGAGTAGACTATCTTTACACCATTAAATTCTTTAAATTAATTTATTTTATAATTACAGATGATAAATAATATTATAGTAGTTTCAGATTAGGTATTTACATACCTTACAAAGTGATCACACTGATAAGTCTAGTACCCATATGGCACCATACATAGTTATTACAATATTTACTATATTTCCTATGCTATACTTTACACACACAATATATATATTTTATAAAGTGGAATCCATGAGTATTTATCTAACAATGATGACATTGTTCAGTGTTTGAGAGATTTCTTGGGTGGTAAGGATATCGAGATTTTAAGAAAACAAAAAAATCTGTATTCAGTGGGTTAAAGCTAAGACACATGTAGGTCTCTGTGAAGTGAGGCAGTATGTGAGAAATGCCTTGAGGGTGGCAAATATATTCTGGAAATGTGGTTGGTTTTGAGAGCATTCCTGGGGTAGAGAATGCTTTGTGGGAAAGGTGAAGTCAAGACTGGAACCATATCAGCATCGGGCAAAATCTGGAAACTGGATAACCAACCTGGAGGTAATGGGTGGTTGAGGCAAAACAAACAGAAGAACCGGGTGTCCCCATCAGGGAGCACATGATTCTGAGGTGAAGCATGCACCCCATCTAGCAGCTCAGGCTCTAGAACAGGAGCTGGTCCTAGGACCCAGCTCCATCCCCTTCTGCAGTGTTTTCTTCTGGAAAAGGGAAAATGGGTGAGTGTGCAGAATTCCAGGAATGGGGAGATTCTGATACTTTATTGTGAACTTCATCCTGAGGCTCAGCCAAGACTCAGTGGCAGGCCACTAAGGGATGCCCCCAAAGTAAAGGTTGGATCTGCCAGGTCTGTTGGGCAGACTCGATTATCTAGAAATAAAGCACAAGTTCAAGGACTGGGCCACGTTCCAGAGCAAGTTACAATAAGGCAGAATGTTGGTAGCCCTCTCCCACCATCCACTTAAAGAATATTCCTCTCTGACAAGCGTGCCATTTAAGGTTGTGTTCCATTGTTGAAGTGTCATAATTACCCATGTTAGTGATAGCAGGTAGCAGCAAAGGCTGATATTTCTCCACTGGATTTCTTCTTGGCCATCGCTCCATTGAGCTATTTTCCAGTTCATTGCAGTCTTTTAGATAATGCGTGGGTGAAGAAATATTAGTTCTAATAACCCTGGTTCCCAATGAAATGAAGTGGAAAGATACAATTAGGTAAAATCTATTGGCAGGATTCTCTATTTGCCCAGGGTGAGCAGGGCGGTTGGTCGCCTCCGGCCCTTAGAAGCTGCATGATTGTCCACATTTAAGTAGCAGCCAGACACTTTCCCTTTGTTAGGGGGCATTTTGCACATCTATTGATTATCTCAAGATAATTGTATGAATAAATTCCTCCATTCTCCCAATAAGGTGAGGCAGGTCAGCGAACAGTTTTTCTCTGTTGTGAAGTTAATTGCTTTATAGTGTAATTTGCAGCAAAAGGTTCCTGCTTGATATTTAGCCTTGCTTTCTCTGAGACTAATAATATATTCTCTATCTTTCTCCAGACTCTTTGAAAATTGGTCTTCCTATCACCCTCTTAGCGGAGGTAGGACTTTCTGCTTTGTTCTCTGGATTCAAAATGTTGCTACAAAAAGGTTTGCACTGTGCAGATGAAGTGGAAATAGCATTTTCCCCATCAGCCCTTCCACTCACCCTCCCTCTAGTACTACTTGAGCAAGACATTGCTCTAGGCATCCTGGAGATACAAAGGTGAATTAAATAGTTGAAGGAGTTGAGTATTCACTGGGAAAGTAGACACATCTGTGTAAGATACGTGACAAAATGTTGGTTGAGTTCCTTTTCAAGAAGGAATTGGGTCCTTTGAAAAGTCAGATCGGAACCAAGTGCTAAACACTGAGTTTTTCTATTGCCCCTTTAATCTCTGTTCAAAATGACACTGAACAACTTTTAGGTGCCCACATTTGGTTTTAGCTCTCTCCATAAGGTTTTCTTTCAGATTTCTGAACAGCTCTGGACTTGGAAGTTGGGAATAGGAGGGGAGAAGAGGCACCGTAATACTTCCCTGGGGTGGAAACATGATGCCCTGGGAACAGACCACCGTAATACGTCGTTTCGCAGGTTCAGTGGGAAGGTGTCCCACTATACACAGAAATGACAACATAATTCTCAACCACAGGTTACTCGCCCAGGAGTTTTGCCAGCATTACATGCCCATTTGTTACATCGTGCAAACATTGTCTTCTGGGAAAGTGCCCAATATTTTTGTGTTTAACTTTCCAAATAAGGGCAACTGCCGCTTAACCCATTGGCTTTTCACAAAGAGGAAAGAAGCTCATAAATGTTTAGTGCGCTTCTGGAAATATGTTTAGGTCCTTTTTAGGGCCAATGCCCTGTGTAGCTTCTTTGTTCAGAGTGGAGCACGTTGTGTGCCACCAATCAGCAGCTAGATATTTAATGCTTAGGTTAGGCACAATAAATGCCATGGGCAGCACACCTCCAAAGCAAAACACTCTGTCTCTAGTGACATCTTCTTAAATGCCTATACAACCCTGGTTAAAGGGTTTCTGCTAAAAGACTCCTAATGCGGCGAAGTTTGAAAAGAATCCGAATGTAAATACTTGGAGCACGTAGAATTCCAGACCACAGATTAGTTTTACGTCTTTCATGTGAATCTGAGAATTCACAGTGAGCAAAAAGCATGATACAAAGGTTTAAATATATGGAACAATAAGCAAAACCATTTTTATTTTTTCAAACTGAATAGTAAAGCTATATATTCATGCGTAGCTAAAATAGCTGCCTATTTAAATACATATATTTAAATGTTTGCATGTGATAAGCCTCTAGCAAAATAACCCAGAAAATCAGAGTTTAGAGCGATTGGAATTTCTATTAGCACAGTTGTTACTAAGCCATCGGTTGAAGTGTCTGGAAATGTGTGCATTTTAGAAATATGATGGTGTTTTAGGAAACGGGCTTTTAATATAGTAAAGATGTTCACTCGTTTTTTAAAAATATCACCTTGGTAAGAAAGTTTTCTTGCCTAGAGGTAGTGAGTTGACATAAATCTGTTCTGCTTTCCCACAGACAACTGGGCCGCACCCCTTCTAGTTATGCTATATGTAGCTTCCTCTTTCTCTTCCCCTCTCTCTCAATTTTCTTTAAAGATCCGACCTTCCTTTCATACTGTAATCTGAATATATTGAAACCTAAAATGTTACTTCTCACTGAACATTTATCAAACATAAACAAAACACTGGCCAGATATTTTAGCGCAACCTTTTCAATGTGCTATGTCACAAATTCATGCAGAAATCATGTACTAATACTTTGTGTGTGTGTGCGTGCGCGGGCATGTGTTAATTAAACAAACAAACAAACAAACAAAAAAAAACAGTGGCCCTAGCCGGTTTGGCTCAGTGGGTAGAATGTCAGTCTGCGGACCAAAGCTGAACTTCAGAGCTCGCAGAGGTATTTTGTAATTACAAACTACGTTCTGTGCTTTAAATGTTCTAGAGAGATATTCAGCCTCTGAGTAGAGGAAATTATTGTCAAGACGTGGTAGAAAAATGAGTCATTGTTTTGTTGCGGTGGCGGTTTCTCTTAAAACAAAGCAGCAACTGCTTTGGAAAACAGTCTCACACCATGACTCCTCTGTCTGGTGTGGTCCTGAAGACATTTGCAATAAAGATGCTAATGGGTTTTTTAAATTGCACCCTCAGTTGGGATGCTTTCCTAAGAAATAGGAGGCCATTAAAAGAAGTTTTCACAGCAGCCTAAGTGCCCAACATCCTTCTAAGCTACAGGGATGGGGAACCTGTTTTCTCTGCCAACAGCCATTTGGATATTTATAGCATCATTCACGGGCCATACAAAATTATCAACTTAAAAATTGGCCTACTATATTTGGTCAAACATTTAATTAACTCACCCCCAATGCCTTGGCAGGGCCAAACCGTATGATTTCACGGGCCTTATACAGCCCATGGGGCGGCCATCTCCACCCCTGTTCCAAGGAGTCCCCCAATGAGGCCAGGAGGAGAGTCCACTCTGTAGCTCTG
This sequence comes from Cnephaeus nilssonii, assembly GCF_951640355.1. NCBI lineage: Eukaryota > Metazoa > Chordata > Mammalia > Chiroptera > Vespertilionidae > Cnephaeus > Cnephaeus nilssonii. The sequence goes on from NC_137083.1 coordinate 24,184,044, forward strand.
GTCTATCGGAATTGCCTGGATTTTTTTGTTTCTGAGGCATTCGAGGTAATGTGGTAGCCTGTTGCCTTCTTTCCCCCCTCCACTGGGTTTATATCAAGGTTTCCTAACCTCCTCACTGCTGACATGGCAGGCCTGATCACCTTTGCTGCAGGGGCCATCCTGTGCACTGTAGGATGTACAGCAGCATCCTTAGCTCTATCCCTAGGTGCCACATTGATGTTTCCTCTCTGCCTCTCTCTCCCTCTCCCTTCCTCTCTGAAAGCACTAAAAATATATTTTAAAACAACAACTAAGGCTCTGAAGCTCAAGCAGGTTTTATTTCTAGTCACGTTGGTGTAGAGGCAATGGTGGGAGGGCGGGGGGAGTCCCCATCCTATAACCTCTATGACAAGCACCACATCGAAGTGGACAAACTACAGTTTCTGATGCTATTCAACGATAAAGAACTGTGTTCAGGGAGAGAAAACATTTTGGTTTTCAGGAGAAATTAAAGTACGTTTTCATTTATTTTCAGAGCAGAGAATGATAACTTGAAGACATGTAGTAAGTTACTTGGTGCAAAAGAATATACAGGGTGGGACAAAAGTAGGTTTGTCCCAATTGTGGGCACATGAAACACAGAGTTAATAAAGACTTTTTAACAGTCATAACCTGCATGTCTTTTTCCATGCCAACAACTGTAAGCCTACTTTTGCCCCACCCTGTATTACACCCTGTTAGCCTGGATACAGTGTAAGGTATCCAGAGCTGGTCAGACCAGCGCCAGTTTCTAACAGGCGTGCAGGAATCCTGTAGTCAGATCTACCCTGAATAGACAAACAGTAAATCTAAATACGGAACTCCCAGATTTTGGCCAGAAAACTTCTGAAGGCTGCCTGCCAACTCATTATGTGAAAAGGAATGTGTGAGCCACAGACTCCAGGCCACATTTCTTAGGGGAGGAAGAAGTGACTTGGAACCCAGACCTTTGGAAAAGAGACTCATTTTGTAGTGGGATAATGTGATCATCCTAGCAGATGCTCCAAGCACCAGGTCCCGCCATCCCACTGAGCTACAGGGTGGGTAGGGAGAGGAGGAGGATGGGAAAGGGTGGGGCCTCAACTTCTTCATTTCTCTCACCCTGGCAGACCACAGACTCCATTCGAAACTAGTCAGAAATGAGGCCAGTAATCACACGGCAGTTTTGCTTCAAAGATCTCAAAACAATTTACCACAGTTTTCAGGTAGTAATAATTTTAACATTTTAAAAATTATACAGTTGATAATTACATTTTTCAGCGGACAAATGTTGAAACTTTTGCCTTACTTAGGGAAACTTTGGCCTGGGTAAAATTATCAAGAAGATTCCTATTCTCTAAAGGAAATGGAACGTCCAAGGTCAGCATAGTAAACACAGAGGTGTTTTTCTCACATCCCTGTGTCCCTGTCGTCTTTGTCAAGATGCCCCAAACATGTTCCTTTGCCAAGAACTGAATCAGGTTATCTGGAAGGCCAAGATGGATAGAGTTCCAATTAGCACCTAGGACAGGTACATAAAAAAAAACAAAAGGAGATCTCTCCCTCTGGTACGGTTTCTAATACGGGTCCTCCTCTCCTTCCTCCCATGTCTCTCGTCATTTTACCGTGGCCACTGTAAGCCTATATGATAGATAGAGATTTTGAAGTAAATTAAAAAGTAGACTATTATATGTTTAACACAGGTTCCTTTTCCTTTCACATTGGGGATTTCACATTTGCTTTGAAATACACAAGAAGTTTTCAATGTAGGGAAGAAGAATGGCCAAGTGATTCCCAATTCAATGGGGCATAAAGTCCAGAACACCCCCTCTGACAGCTTGAGGACGTGGCTTTGGGTAAAAACCATGACACAGCTTGTCTCTGCATCTGTGCAACAGGCTTTGAGTTTTGTCCTAAGTACTTGGTTCTAGAGAAATGGTTACCTTTTTCCATTGCAGCAATTCTTCACTAGCTGGGCCCTGAGAATACTGAATGCTGACTGTGTAAATTCACTGTAAATTACGTGAGCATTGTAATAAGGTGTGAGAAAGCCACAGATCCCCGCTGTCTGAGTTCATCTGTCCAAGTTGGAGTCCAAGTTCTTGCTGCAGGCTCTCTCTGCATAGCCAGAATCACGGTCTCTTCAGAAGAACGACTGAACCCCAAATGCAGGGCGGCTTAGTGCATTGTCAAGTTTACTTAGTTTTAAAAGATGTTTGCACTTATCCTCAGCATATTACTTACATATCCTCTTAGTAGAGGTAAATTTCTGAGGTACCTAGACACATAATTTTTAACCGTCCTTAATAATAATAAAGTTCTGAATGTGTACAAGCCTTAAGAATGGGTAGTGAGAAAAGCATAAACATGAAATTTTATCTAGTTTCTGAGAAACAAATAGTGTTTATACCAGTGTTATTCCACAGAGTTGATTTTTTTTTCTAAAACATAATGTAGACCATAAAATTATTCACAAAATAAGCCTAGGCTATCATTTATCAACCATATCAGACATTTAAAAATCTTTATCTCATTTGCAAAATGTATCCGTTGGGAGGAAAAATTATACATTCCACTGCAATAGGCGACATCATTTTTCCCCTGCTGCCAAAAGTGAAACCAGTGTTTACTTTCATTGGAACAAATACATTATAATCTCACTCCATTAAAGGCCAAACTTGAGGATTATACATCTGAAAGAAGAAATGTCCTTTCATTTTTTTGAAACATACTTTTGGTATGTGGGAGTGGGAGTGAGCTGACTGGGTAATGCTAATGCTTCCACTGGGTTGTGAAATTTAAGAAAAAGCATTAAAAATATGTTACAGGTGCCCACAGAATACTTTGATTTTACTTCATTTGAAGATGTATTTCTCAAATTTGACTCACTTAAAAAAATGAGTATAAGTCTAAAGAAGTTCCACACCTTGGGTCTGAGACCAGGGATGGGTGCCAAAAAGAAAGAAGTAACCATAAAGGGGATGGGGAGTTAGATGCATGAAAAGAAACCCAATAAGTAATTGCTAGAAACTTTGAACAAGATGCTCTGAAGGATTCTGTTTTCTTTTCTCTTTGGAGCTGTAGCATCTTTGTTGTCTGAAACTTCAGCCGAGTTTGGTTGGGCTGAAGTTTTCTTGAGGAGAAAGTCATGGATGAGACCTTCTTGCTCGGCATAGGTGGCCAGGTCTGTTGTTATGAGTCGTGTTCGTGGTACCAGTTTGCATCCTAGCTATTCTTATGGTGTCTGGTCATATTAGAACATAAATGAGAAAGTTATAGAAAGGGACAGAAGATGAACCTTAGGGGAAAATACTAAAATGTCTTAGAGGTGAGCCTTTTGAGATTAAACATCCTATCTGTGTTCGTCAGCCATTTAAGATATGTCACAAATGTCCCAGTCAGAATTACTCCATTGTTTTTGCTCCCATACAATTTTGTCTGTACCTCAAGTGGAGCCCATATGACATATACTACTGCTTGCTCACTTGCCCACCATTCCCAGCCACATTTAAGTTTCTTAAGGGGCCATCTCTATGTACTCATAGTTTCTTCAGCACTTGGGAAAGGGTCTGCAAACAGTAGCTGCATAATGTACACTGGATGAATGAATGATCAAGTACAAAAAATAAATTTGTGCACAGAGGTTGGGCTCGCCACCTAGTCCCCCTGTGTTCTCAGCACCCAGCACAATACCTGACTAACAGGGTCTTGGTATAAATTAGTAGTGAAGGATGATCCAAGAGTTTGATGGCAAACTGACCTGAGTTGGAACCCCAGCTTTGCCACATATGATCTATGGGAGCTGGAACAAATTACATCTCTGTGCTTCAGTTTCCTCACCTATAAAATGGGGTTACTGATAAATTAACCAGGTTACACATGCAGTAAGGCCTTGGCACAGTACCAGGCATGAAGAGGACCTCACTTAAGTATCAGCAAATCTTATAGTAAAGTTCTGATATTCACATTAATTAATTATTCACTCTATATCTAGCTTGAACTATTTAATTTTTAAGGTCCAAAATTCCATGAGAAAAAGGCTAATCTAATAATAAAAAGCTTTTTTTTTTGTCTGGCTGGCATGGCTTAGTGGTTGAGTGTTGACCTATAAATCAGGAGGTCATGGTTCGATTCCTGGTCAAGGCACATGCCCAGGTTGTGGGCTAGATCCCCAATGGGGAGTGTGCAGGTGGCAGCCAATCAATGATTCTCTCTCATCATTGATGTTCTCTCTCTCTCTCCCTTTCTCTCTGAAATCAATAAAAAATATGTATAAATTTTTAAAAATCTGGGGCATTTTCTATGAAACAGTACTTAATATCCAAAATATATAAAGTACTCTTACAGCTCAACACCAAACAAACAATCGAATTTAAAAATAGGCAGAGGACCTGAACAGATACCTCTCCCAAGAAGACGTACAAATGGCCAACAGATATATGAAAATATGCTCAACTTTACCAGCTATTAGGGAAATGCAAATCAAAACTGTAATAAGATACCACCTCACAACTGTTAGAATGGCTATTATCAACAAGACAGGTAATAAGTGCTGGAAAGGTTGTGGAGAAAAAAGGAACCCTCATTCACTGCTGGTGGGAATGTAAACTGACTGGTACAGCCACTATGGAAAACAGTAAGGAGGTTCCTGAAAAATTAAGAATAGAGTTACCATATGACCAAGCAATCCCTCTTCTGGGTATCTATCCAAAAAACTTGAAAATATTTATTCGCAAAGATATATGCACCCCTGTGTTAATTGCAGCACTATTCATAGTAGCCAAGACATGGAAATATCCAAAATGTCCTTCAATAGATGACTGGATAAAGAAGATGTGGTACATATATACCATGGACTACTACTCAGCCAGAAGAAAAAATGAAATACTGCTATTTGTAGCAACATGGATGGACCTTGAGAATATCATACTAAGTGAAATAAGTCAGTCAGAAAAAGCTAAGAACCATATGATTTCACTCCTATGTGGGATATAAAATTGAAACTCATAGACACAGACAACAGTATGGTGGTTATGGAGGGGGTGTACAGGGGGTAGTAAAGGGAGCCAAATGTATGATGATAATAGATTACTTGACTTTGGGTGTTGGGCACACAATGTAATATACAGAAGATATATTATAGAAATGTATACTTACACCTGTATAATCTTATTAACCAATGTCACCCCAATAAATTTTATAAAATAAATAAATAAGCCTCTTTTGAAACATTGCCAGGACAAAAACAAATGCTGCCACCATTTGCTTTGGAAGAACGTTTTCTCAGTCGGATCAAAGATGAACCAGCGCTCCAAGTAACCTAGCCTGATTGTATTGACTTAACAAATGAGAAAACGGGAGCACAGAAGTGCTCTGATCTGCCCTGATTTGACACAGTAAGTCAGTGTGGTGCCTTCCATGTTAAGAAACCAAGGCTAATTGCTTTTCTGTTTACTGCACCAACCACAGAATTAGGAGGCCTTTGTATTTTGTGTGCAAAGAAATAAACCCAGAAGTAATGGGCTGACACAAAGAGCCCACCTGATTTTCCAGAACTGAATCTTTTGAATATTCAAGTTGAATATATATGATTTAGCAAAGGGGAAAAATACAGGCCGGGGCAAAAGTACATTTACAGGTGTTCATATGAAAATAATACAATAATTAATAAACAATACAAGAACAAACTCTGTTTCACGTACTCACAACCGTAAACCTGCTTTTGCCCCACGCTGTATAGAGAATTTACATTTATTATAGACTGCATCAAGATTTTGGAGCTTCCGTAACCATTTTTTTGAAGGAAGAATCTCTAGAAAGCTTGTGTGGCGACGCATGCAGATAGATCTGATGGGACCTGGTTTGCACTTCCCTTTTCCTATTGCAGAGGACAGCAGCCATAATTGAGGCTGTGGCTATAGCAGATCCTGTCACAGCCAAATAAAAGCAGCAACTGAGAGAACATGGGAGAAAATGCCAGCAGCCACCTGGAGCAGGGGTCATTAACGAATGTCTCATAACCTAGACAGAGTATTTTGGAATGGCACCCGCCGGCAGGCCTATAAGCGTTTCTAACTTAAATGGAGATTTGCTTTTCCTCTTTGAATACTTGCAGGAACAAGCAATTAATTTATAGACTGATTAATGATGTCTTCAGCTCTGTTGTCAAAGATAATCATTCAGTCATGTTTAATGAGATAGTCTGCCTTCATTAAAGTCATTAGACTCATTGTTAAGTAAATAACGTGATTGGATGTCACAGAATTTTTACTTCATAATAAAGACTAAGCTAAGTCTGGGGGGTGGGGGGAGTGGCCGGGGAGAGGTCAATGGGGGAAAAAGGAGATATATGTAATACTTTAATCAATAAAGAATTTAAAAAATGAAAAAGACTGAGAAGATCATGGAGGAAAAAAAAGAAGAAAAAAAGACTAAGCTAAGTCAACATTTCCCTGAAACATTTAGAAAAAAAATGAGAAAAATAGAATTAATTCCAGAAATAATTTTCCCCTTGAGTCAAAAATCACCAGTCTTCAAGAAGAATGTATGAGATAAACTATGGACATGTACTGAGAAAGTGTTGGAATTTCATGATATTTCTTTTAATCTGCAAAAGTGAGAAGGAAATTACCCTGGACACATTGATGTACTCAGTGACGCTGGTGTTCTTGCTCTGACCACATGCCCATGGTCATTTGTCATGAGGTATGCTGAGGTTTTGTACAGTGTCACAGGTGGACAGTGCCCTCATGCATCCATCTCACTTTACATTCAACAAATAGTCACTTACTGTCTCCTATGTGCCAGACCCCACTTTTGATCATTGAGACACTGCAACATTTCTGCTCTCATAGGAAATACATTCTAATAGGGGCAAGGAGCTCAGCTAAGTGGATATAGTCAGCTTTTATTTACTTTTCATTGGTTTAACTAATTCTACTTGAGTGTACACAGATCCAGGATAGATCACATTGTTAGAGCTTAACAAACTTAAGAAGATGGAATGAAGCTAAATATCAATAACAGTGAGAAAAGGGGAAAGTTGACACATACATGGAAACTAAACAACACACTCTTCAACAACCATTGGACCAAAGAGGAAATCAAAACTAAATTTTAAAAAACATCTTGAGACAAATGAAGATGAGCCCAGCCGGTATGGCTCAGTGGTTGAGCATTGACCTGTGAACCGAGGTCACTGGTTCGATTCCCAGTCAGGGAACATGCCCAGGTTGCAGGCTTGATCCTCAGTAGGGGGTATGCAGGAGGCAGCCGATCAATGATGTTTCTCTCCCATCGATGTTTCTATTTCTCTATCCCTCTCCTTTCCTGTCTCTCTAAGAATTATATATATATATATATATATATATATATATATATATATATATATATATACACACACACACACACACACACACACACACACACACACACTGAGTGGCCAGATTATTATGATCTCTGAACGCATAATAATCTGGCCACTCAGTGTATATCCTATATAATAAAAGGCTAATATGCAAATTGTCCCCTTGACCAGGAGTTCGACCAGCAGGCAGGCCGGCCAACTGCCCATGTCCCCTCCCCCTGGCCAGGGAGGCTGGCGGGTGTGTGTGTGTGTGTGTGTGTGTGTGTGTGTGTGTGTGTGTACACATATATATATATGAAAATTATGCAATGCAACAAAAGAAGTTTGTAGTAATTTTTTTAAAAGTTCATAGTCGGGTAAAAGAAAGTGGTTACCAATGGTGGCAGAATTTTCTCCATCTAAGAAAGTTTGTCCATGACTTTTGGAGTCTAAAATTGTGTTCATTTCATGAATTTATTACATTTGTTGGACTCGCCTGTTGCCTGCCCTTTGGTTTGTAAGCAGAAATGAAATAAAGCAAAGGATTTATTCCTAGAAGTGACAGGTGCCTCCTGGTACCAAAAGGGGAGAGGTGCACAAGTAAAGATACCTATTTGGTGTGGTACCGAGTGCTTGGGACTTGACTTGGACAGTGCGCTATTAGGGAAGGCTTTAACGAATTCACAGATGAGCTTCAAGGGACACAGCAGTTCCCTAAAATACAAGCAAAATGGTTTGCAAATGTACACTTTTCCAGGAACCCAGACTATCAAAGGGTTCAATCCTATAACAGAGTTAAGGGGACCTTGCTCTTTGAGAAGTTTTATCTCCAACTAGAGGCCTGGTGCACGAAATTTGTGCATGGGTAGAGTCCCTAGGCCTGGGCGCCCATCAGGGCTGATAGGGGCCTTCAGGCTGTCGGCCGGGGCCTCCCTTCCCCAGCTGCCAGCTGCCGGCCGGGGCCTTCTTTCATTCCACGTCATCCCCTGGTGGTCAGCGCACGTCATAGTGAGTGATTGAACTCCAGTCTCCTGGTCAAACTCCCGAGGGGACAATTTGCATATTAGGCTCATATATATACTGTATAGATAGATAGTGTCTTGTAAGATTTTCCTGTCTTATCCTTGGTGCTTGCACTAGGGTACTTGCAGCTACTTTCAGCCATTTGGATTCAGATAACTGGTCTCATATGCCCATTAAGTTTCTGGGTTTGTTTCCGTTCTGGGTTGTTGGCTTAGTGCCGCTGTCGGCAAACTGCGGCTCGTGAGCCACATGCGGCTCTTTGGCCCCTTGAGTGTGGTTCTTCCACAAAATACCACGGCCTGGGCGAGTCTATTTTGAAGAAGTGGCGTTAGAAGAAGTTTAAGTTTAAAAAATGTGGCTCTCAAAAGAAATTTCAATCATTGTACTGTTGATATTTGGCTCTGTTGACTAATGAGTTTTCCGACCACTGGCTTAGTGGATTTGACCATAGCATTTTATAGTCATAGCATTTTATATAGAGGTACGGTCAGTTAATGACAGGGATGCATTTAGAAATGTGTTATTGGCAATTTTGTTGTGTGCAAACATCATAGAGTGCACTTACACAAACCTAGATGACATAGCTTACTACACACCTAGGCTATATGGTATAGCCGATAGTTCCTTTACCACAAGCCTGTACAACATGTTGCTGGATTGACTACTGTAGGCAATTATAACACAATGACAAATATTTGTATATCTAAACATATTTAAGCATAAAAATGGGACAATAAAAATATTGTGTAAAAGATAATAAATGAGACACCTGTTTAGGGCACTTAACCATGAATGGAGCTCACAGGCCTCGAAGTTGCTCTGAGTCAGTGAGTGAGTGGTGAGTGAATGTGAAGGCCTAGGACATTACTGTCCACCACTGTAGAGTTTATGAACACTGTACACTTAGGGTACACTAAACTTTTTAAAAAATATTTTTCTTCAATAATAAATTAACCTTACTATAACCTTTTAACTTGAAAAAATTTTTAATATTTTTAACTCTCTTGCAATAACGCTTAAAACACAAACACATTGTACAACTGTACAAAAATATTTTCCTTCTTTATATTGTTATTCTATGAGCCTTTTTCTATTTAAAAGATTTCTTCTCTTTCACTTTTAAGCTTTTTGGTAAAAAACTAAGACACAAACACACACTAGCCTAGGCCCACACAAGGTCAGGATCATCAATATCACAGTCTTCCACCTCCACATCCTTCCCACTGGAAGTTCTTCAGGGGCAATAACAGCTGTCATCTCCTATGATAACAACGCCTTCTTCTGGAACACTTCCTGAAGGGCCTGCCTGAGGCTTTTCTTGAGGAAGTGCCACTCTTTTCGGAAAGCACTAAGATGTTACTAAGCTACAACATCACTAGGCAATAGGAAAATTTCAGCTCAATTATAATCTTACTAGAGGCCACTGCATGAAATTCATGCATGGGAAGGGTCCCTAGCGGCTGCTGGCTGGGGCCTCCCTTTCCCAACTGCCGGCCACCAGCTGCCAGCCAGAGCCTCCCTTCATTCCGTGCCGCCCCCTCATGGTCAGTGCACATCATAGCGAGTGATCGAACTCCCGGTCTCCAGGTCGAACTCCCGAGGGTACACTTTGTATATTAGGCTTTTATAAATATACACTAGAGGCCCGTTGCATGAAGAGATTCGTGCAATAGGCCTTCCTTCCCTTGGCTTCCAGGACCAGTTTTTCTCCGGCACCCAGGACCCAGGCCTTCGCTCCGGCCAGAGTCTGCTGTCTTCGTCTTTGCTGCAGACTTAGGCCCAAGTCTGCCATCTTTGTCTTCGCTGCAGACTCCAGAGTTTGCGGTCTTGTCTTTGCTGCGGCACTCTGCTCCTATAGATCCCTTCGCCCCCTGCCCTCTCTCTCATAGCAGGCACCCTGCCCCGCCTGGCCACTCCGCGCCTGGGGCAGCTGGACGGCCACCATATTTGGCCTTCTAATTTGCATGCTTACTCTGATTGGCTGTTGGCATAGTGGAGGTATGGTCAATTTATATGTTTGTCTATTATTAGGTAAGATGGGATGGCTGTTGTATATGAGGTCCATCAAACATCATTGTGGTACTTTCATGATGGTACTTTCACTGTTTCATCTATTTTCCTTGTAAAATTTTATCTTTTAGTTTATTTTCCTCTTTTTTTTTTTTTGGTCTCAGCTATCTTCTAATCTTTTACTTTTAAAAGGAAGAAAGGCTAGAGCAAGGGAGATAGTCTTAAGCACAGTCCTGCTATGAAGGAATGAATTTTTATTCCCTATTTTCCTCCCCAAGGCTCTCACAGTGTAGCAAGCACAGCTGCAGGTTTGTGGCAGGTATGTGGCGTAAAATCAGATTTCCAGGAAAGCCTCATTTTAAACTGACTTTGGGTTCTGATGTGCACAGTAACATGAAAACAAATGTGCACACTCACAAGCAAGAAATTCCTGTCATACCATCATCATGAGAACAATTTACAAATACAAACATCATACCTGCTCTTTCCCACCTCTAAAATTGGATTTGACCATAGCATAACTCTCCATTTCTTCTTGGAGTGGCTAATAAATAGACTGACCCCAAGTAAATCATGAAGCAGCCAGTTTGTTGGGCATCTTGACATCTTTCTTGAATATCAAACACTTGGCATTTACTGTGCAGACATGAATGAAGCACAATTCGTGCCATCAATATGATTACAACTTATGACATGCAGCCTGTGCGTGGAGCCCTCTGTCTGGCACAGGCCTGGCACTGATTAAACAAGAGAGCAAATTGTGTTTAATTGTATGTGCAACTTTATGCTATAGGTCTAATGACTTCTTAGTTGCCATTGGTTCAGTCTTACACTCATTATTCATGAGTGGTCTTATCACTGGCGTCTCCAATTCAAGGTCCTCACCTCAGACAAGTCTCATAGAGTGAGCTTGATATCAATTTTCATATTTCAAAGAGACGTCCTATCTAATAAAAGAGTAATATGCAGATTGACCATCACTCCAATGCACAAGATGGCTGCCCCCATGTGGACACAAGATGGCCCCCACAAGATGGCCAGCAGGGGAGGGGAGTTGGGAGGGACCAGGCCTGCAAGGGAGGGCAGTTGTGGGCAATCAGGCCAGCAGGGGAGGGCAGTTGGGGGGGGACCCAGGCCTGCAGGGGAGGGCAATTAGGTGCAAATAGGCTGGCAGGGGAGCAGTTAGGCATCAATCAGGCTGGCAGGGGAGTGGTTAGGGGGTGATCAGGCTGGCAGGCAGAAGTGGTTAGGGGCAATCAGGAAGGCAGGCAGGCAAGCAGTTGGGAGCCAGCAGTCCTGGATTGGAGAGGATGCAGGCTGGGCTGAGGGACACGCCTCCCCGCCCCCCACCCCATGCACGAATTTTGTGCACCGGGCCTCTAGTTACTTAGATATTTAAACTCTGAAATCTTTTCTGTCATAACATTTAGTTCTGTTTTTATAGTTGGAAAGGTATTTCCTAGCATGTTACCGACTTTCGTTGTCTGTGAAGATGATAACATATCTATATTTGTAATTATGTTGGATTGGTCTGTACATATAATGATTTCAAAAGACAGTTTTTATTAATGAACTAGTAGTCCATTTGCAGGAAGAATCCTGCAAGCGGCTTCTGCGGCCATGTGCACTGCCGCTGCCGCCGCAACGCCGCAGCTGCACCCGCGCACCGCTGCCGCCCGCCCCGCTCCACCCTGCCCGGGCTTTCCCTCTGGCAGCCACCTTGCTTTCCACTTTTCCTACTTCTTCCTTCTAAGTTGTCTTCAGTCTTCACTCCTCCCTCCCTCAGTGTATGCAAATTAACCGCCATCTTTGTTGGGTAATTTGCATACTCACCCTGATTGGCTGGTGGGTGTGGCTTGGGCATAGCGAAGGTGCAGCCAATTTGCATATTACTCCATGATTAGGTAGGATTGTATACCTTGTTACCTTGGATATTCACACTGGTTGGACTTTGTTAATATAGGCTAGATATGGTAAGTGAATGGATCTATGCTTGCCTTATTCCCTTATTCTAAGTTCTTTCATCTATGTATTTAACTACAGATTGCAAACTCTCTCCAAACAAAATGCTTTTTATGTTTTAATCATTTATTTGGTATATGTATACTTAAAGGAAACACAAACCATTACATTTAGTTTAATATTACATTAAAATTTTAGATCCTATGAATAAAGATTTATAACAGATAAAATACTAGTAGGGTTTAATTCTTCATTTTACATGAGAATTGATAATAGCATTCTATTATGCAGCAGTTTCTCTTATTCACTGTGCTTACAGTATGTGACTTAAAAATATATGTCAAGTCTTAGGAAATTACATTGACCCTTCCCATGTTGTCTGAGGTGGAAGAATCCTTTACGTGCATCTCTTGACCCTGGAGCTTTTGGTGGTGGTGAATATGTTCAAGGGTAGAGATATAAAAGTGGGAGGTTGAGAGAGGACTGTGGGCATAAAGAAAAGATCAGAGGGGAGCAGTATGAGGGGGAATCAAGGAGAAACATTTTCTGAGGGAAAGAGAGAGTGCTGAAGAAACTTAGATGAGTTGGATAAACAAGGATTGGGAGAAACTTTTTATTGAGATATAGTTTTAACCCTGTCCTCTACTTTTTCAATTCATTTTAATAAATATTTTATTATGTCATTATGTGTAGTTTAGATCAAGATGGGAGAATGAGAAATGTATTTACCAATCTCATTATAATTCCTTAAAACATCATAATGTGTGTGTGTGTGTGTCTGTGTGTGTGTGTGTGTGTGTGTGTGTGTGTGTGTTTATCATGGAGAGTGAGACCAAACACTGAGGATTTTTTTTTAAGTATGCCATTTGACAAGGAGATTGGAAACTGTCATTTTATAGTCACATGAAGTCTTCTGCCTCACTAGGAGCAAAAGCTTGCATTATTTCTCAGGAAGTCTCTTGCTGGATATTGGGAAAATGGCCCAAAATGCTTTGTTTGTCAGTAAGAAAGCAATTAAAGAGGCGGCACAAGGTCACACTGGTGACTGGTATCAGAACCAAAGCAACACCCTAGGTTTCTACTCCTCAGACGCAGGCACTTCCCTTCACCCCATCACTACCCCACTGCTTAGGGCTCAGGGGGCCCTAGACATGGAGTTGAAGGCTCTGCAGTCACCATATTGAAATTCTTAATACTTCTTATCTCTGAATTTCTAACTGCAATCCCATGGAATGCTGGAATGCTGAAACCAGTTCAGGTTGGTTTTCTGACACTTGCAGCTATAGGATTTGGCATACGTTGTAGACCTTGATGAATTAGTCACATAGGAAAGGAAGGATGCTTGCTTGGTACACTAGTGACCAACTACTCCTCTCACATGTTAGAACTGGACTTGAAGATAGTGTATCTGTGAGACTTATTTGCATCCAACTTCAAATCTTAGGATGGCCTCCCTTCCCTCTCTAGCACATTGGCACATAAGCTACTTCATCTTTAACTACATGAGGATTTGTAAATTGTAACCTTTTAGAGACAAAGCACCAGAAACCAAAATTTTATAACTTTTAAGTACAAAAACAATTGTAGTATTTGTCTAAGGGAGACGGATATTTGTCTTAAATACTGGCATTAGCAATAATGCAATTGAAAGGAAAGTCACTTCCATCTGGAACAGACTGTGACACGTACTGTCCCGTTAATCCAAAAAGGATAAATAGTACCTTATGATGAAGAAAAAATCTAAGAAGTAAAAATGTTGAGTGTTTTCTGAAAAGAAAGAACACATGCCGTTTTGCAAAGTTAAGATGAGGCGAATTAATGAAGTTTTCTTCGGTGAAAGGAAGGCTTTATGGCAGGCTAGCACATTTGTCAGGATTTCAAATCCAGGCTGTAATCTCTGCTGGCATTTTGCTCACGGACCCTCAGGCTCTGCCTGGCTCGGTGTGAACTTTTCTTTTGCTGCAGATCTTGTTAAGCAGTGTTTGGGGAAAACCCACCCTGGGACTCCACAAAGCCTCTGGTTCTCATCTCATCCTGGTCCCTGCTAAGAAAGCTTAATTCAGCTGCATTTAGCACTCTCGAAGCAAAGGCCTGCAGCTCTCCTGAGCTCAGCACCCAACCGACCGTGCCACCTGTACCTGCACTAGCTTTCAGTTCTTTTTCCTTAATGTGGGTGGTTTCCCCCCACTCCCCCATTACCTCCAAATTGAAAAGACTTTTTTTACCATTTGGAAAAGAAAAAAAGATCACTTTTATCTCATCTACTGCAGTTCAGTGTCATTCTATAAGCACTTAAATTTTTTTCTCCCAAACAAATGGAACTGTTAACACTTTAAATGTTATGAAGGTATAAGGAGTCTAGGTTTCCTTCCTGGAATTTCCAAAAGGCTCTGTTGCACATCACTGTAAGTCAGCACATGCTTTTTGTTCAGCCCATCAAGCCCAGGGGGGTTGGCATCAGGAGGATTCCAGTTAGTGTTGCTTGTTTCAAAAGCAATCTAAAGCCCTGGTCACTGTGGCTCGGTTGAATGGATGATGTCCCATACACCAAAAGGTTGCCAGTTCAATTCCCAGTCAGGGCACATGCTGGGCTGTGGGCTCCATCCCCATTAGGGAGCATGGCAAGAGGCAGCTGACTTGTTTCTCTTTCCCATCTATGTTTCTCTCTCTCTCTCCCAAGTCAATAAAAACACATTTTTTAATAAAGAAAAAGCAAACTGAAGCTCTTCACATAGCCAATCTCACTTAACTAATTAGTCACTAATACTGACATTGTTTACCAAGCCCTTGTTGTGGACCAACTAAAGCAAATGCTGTCTGTCCTGAAAACAGTAGAATTCTTACCATGTTCCTGCCCAAGAGCGAGTGTTTCCGCCTAAGTCATTTATGGTACAGGTAGAGCATGTGTGTAAATGCAGGGCAGGAGGTCATTTCATTTTTATGTATGTTGGACATTAGCCAATGTTTTGTGCTCAGGGGAAGGCAAAAAAAAAGAACACCTCTTTGTGCGTTCCTCACTACTCACCATTTACATTAATTGTCAAAGAACTGCAAGATTGAAGATTCATTGTACTGCACCTGTGAGTTTCAGAGATAAGATGTGTTTTGAGGTTAAAAAAAAAATTCTTCGTATTATACAAACCTGACTCCAGGAGGAAAACCAGCCCTAGACCTTGAGAGGAAGTTTGTAGAAATATTGGCATGATAAATAATGATTCTATCCTGACTTGCTTAGCATTCAGGTTAGATTGAAATGACCTTAATCAGTCAACAAATTAAACATTTACAGGAGAGTGCACGGCCCATGACCCTGTGCACTGGAAGTTGACATGCGTCACAGAAGTCTCTGTCATCAAGACTTTGACAGGGTGGAGAATCAACTTATAACACAACACATACATTTCCAGACCTCCCTGGAGAGCATGCATGTGTCCGGAAGACATACAAATAGCTCTCCTAAAGTACCCCAGAATTCCCTGGCCAACTACATGTCCAGTGTGCTTAACAAGTTGCACAGGAGGCTTTCTCTAAATCTCTCAGTTCTAACTCGTCATGGGAGACCGGAGGCCACATGACTTCAATCCTTCTGAAGGTTCTGGGTACCAGAGTCAGCACACAACAGAGCCAGTCATCGGCATAATAGTGAAGTAAGCAAAGATGATCTAACCATAACCTTCTCCCTAGGGAATAAACTAAATGTTTCCATGAAGAGCTAGTGATCTATGCTAGTATGTTCATTTTAATTGTGACTGTCCATGGAGAAACTGGGTAGGATTTCTGGTATAATTTCTGGAAGTATAAAATAATAATAAATGCAGCCACAGATTTGGAGTCAGAGAAACCTGGGTTAAATTCCGATACTTTATATTTGTGTGACCTTAGGCAAGATGCCTAAATTGTCTTGAGTCTTTTTTTTTCTATAAAATGGGAAATAGTAGTATAAACCTACCTCATTTAAGACAATTGCTGCAATGACTTGAACAAACCAACTCAGTAAGTGAGAGATCGGGGACTCAATTTCACTTCTTAAGTCAGTACTCTTCACCAATGGATAACTTGGCTTCAGCACATGCCATCACCACCACATCAGACCCACAGACTTTGTGGACTCTGATTATTACAATATGCTGAGAGGCTGGTGGCAACTCTTTGTAGGGAAAATGGAAATTCCCAAGAATTTAGCGATGGTTCAGTATTAGTGTGGGCTAACCTACTGGCTCAAAGCCCAAAGAAGACAGCATAGCACTAAGAAATTCTTCCATTCCTTCATGATCTCATTTGTGAATTTTGATCAAAACATCTATATATATAAAAGACAAGTGACCGGAATGCCAGAACACCAGAACGACTGGAACGACCAGAATGAACAGTTACTTTGACATACATTGTGGCCCCGATCGGCCCCTCCCACCCTGATCGGGGGTGGGGCTGGCCGGCCAACTGCCCTCCACCACTGCGCCTGATTAGCCCTCTCCCAATCAGGGATGGAGCCAGCTGGCGGACCTCCCATGACCCCAAACCCCGGCTGGCCTGGCCCCAATCGGTCCAATTGGGGCAAGCCAGCTGGACGCCACCTGTGCATGAATTCATGCACCGGGCCTCTAGGTTTTTATGAAGGCTGTGGAAAGAAGGTTTACATAAACTATGGTTGAGTTAGGTTTGTAGCTGAATGCTGCATTCATTTAACATAAAATCAGATTTTAACCCAAACAATCTGTTTATTTTCTTAAAGGTCCTTGATATTCTTTAAAAGATCATTTTTCCAAACTATTTAGCCTGGGGGATTTTTGCCACATAAATTTTGCTTGGCATTTGAAAAAGTTATTTCTTCTTGATAAATAAATCTGTAGTCTTTTCTATATCAATAACCTGAGCTCAAATGTAGGAAGGAAAAGCAAGGATGATTAAGAAAGGCCAGAGGGATAACTTGAGGGTAAAGGAAAATAGAATAACCAACTTTCCTTTATCTCAAATAAGTCTTTATTTTTAAATAAAACTTATTTTACACTGTTTTCCATTATTGCTTTAAATTCCTAAACCTATCTATCCAATGTGAAAAGTTGTTTTATTTCAAACAAATGCCTTTTGTCAATATCAGAATAGGTATTGTATATTTGTGCTACTATTTTAGAATTTTCAATGTCATAATAATTAAAATTTTCAACTTTTCTTTGTAAAAATATGAATCATTTATGTATTTCTACATCAAACTAGAGAGAAGGGGCCAGTGTTGTTATATCTTCCTTGGTTTCCTTTCTGAGGGGTTGAGCATCAGCGCTGAGACTTGTGTTTCCCGCATCCCTTTACTTACATTCAGCAGCCTCTCTCTCTCATTTGTGTGGTGAGCACAGAGGACAGCTGCTCGGTGCCAGGAAAGAGGTGAATTTAGCTTTACCTCTGGGTGGGGGTCAGGGCGTCTGGAAATGGTTGATGGCATTGTCTGAATGACACCATTTCAGTTTTCTGGGAAGAGGCCTCAGAAATTTTCATTAGATTCTCAAAGGTACCTGTGCCCAGAATGGGTTTAAACTGTGGTCTCTATTCCTTCTCACCATTCTTGAGGGCATCGCTTCACCTCCGAGGATGTGAAGGCATCTTGAGGGCATCGCTTCACCTGTCTTTCTCCACCTGTAGGTGTGGTGCAGGCGGGGGACAGGCTACCATCGGAGTGTTGGCTGTACGTAGAAAGGGGTGTAGTGGTCCAAGTGGCCAGAGCTGTCCCACCTGGGGGCACCTGCCTCTCTGACCCAGCCCAGGCCTCTCCGGGACGTTTCTCCACTTAGCACTTCAAGTTTTCCATTTGGAGAGTGTATGTTTGGGCAGGAAAACACCACCTAGCCCCGATTTCATTTTACTGAATTGAATTAAGCATAAGGATGAGCTATGTCTTGTGCTGTGTATTTATTAGGTCACTTGGGATTTACATAAATCCTGCTTCTCTTGCTTATTAAACAAGTGAAATTTCCCTTGGGCGTCAAGTACTGTACAAAGTAATAAATTCAATTAAATCTAGCAGCAAAATTCCCCATAGACAAAAAAAGCACATTCAGACCCACCAGGGCACTCTTTTCATCTAACACAAGAATTAACCCTATACATGCTAGATCTCCCTCCCTCTGATTCTTCTATCAACCTAGAGGTCTGGCCATGTCCAGAAAAAACAATGTCCTACAAAATATGGCCAGCCTTTGATCTGTTGAGATTTACATCAAGGGATATTTATATCATTTTATTACTGGTTGTAGTTGATGTTTAACATGATACATCCACCTACTGTTACATATTTAATTGGCTGTTGCTCTAGGAGCTTCTTTTCTCCTAAGAGTCCATAGACTTCAAGTAAGTCAACTTTAAATTAAATATCCTAATCCCGAGCAATTGATAAGGAGAACAGAAACAACAAACAGAAGGATATTAAAAGGGAAGGAAGTGTATATAGTCCAAGTGCTTTATCTTATCTCCTGGGCTTTTATTTATTCTGTTTGATGTCACCACAAATATTTGCTGAGCGCCTTCGGCAGGCTCCATGCCACATGTAAGTATAAGGATGAATAAGATAAGGATCATACCCTCAACCACTGGGGGACACCAATAACTAAAAACATCGAACTCACAGAAGCAGAGAGTAGAGTGGGGGTTGTTGCCAGGACCTGAGGGGCAGGGACAATGAGGGGATGTTGGTCAAAGGCTGCCAACTTCCAGGTATAAGACGAATAAGTTCTGGGGATCTAATGTGACTGTAGATAACAATCCTGTATAATAAAAGCCTTATATACAAATTGTGCCCTTGACTAGGAGTTCAACCAGGGGGGCGGGCTGGCGACTGCAGTGGCAGCAGCAGGCGGCCGGGAGAAGGGAGGCTCCTGGGGAAGGGAGGCACCCCAACTGGCAGCCGGCAGCCGCTAGGGACCCTACCCGCACATGAATTCCGTGCACTTGGCCTCTAGTAGTATATATACTTGAAAGTTGCTGTGAGAGAACAGCTTTAATAGCCTCACCATAACAGCAGTGTGGTAGTTTTGCACGGTGATGGGTGTGTTAACTAACCTTACTGTGGTGAACATTTTGCACTATATACATGTATAAAATCATCACATTGTACACCTTAAACTTATGTATGTTATATGTCGATTATATCTTAATAAATCTGGGGGGAAATAGGATTTATCCAACTCACCTTCAACCTCAGCTAGTTAATTCTATTCTGAATAACTCATATTCCCCACCTTTAACAAACCCCATCCCAGTTGCCAAACATACATACACCTTGGAATCCACGTGCTCATAACTTCACCTTCTAAATATTTCAAGCATTCAGATTTAGTTCCCTGACTAACTGCTAACGAGAACCCCCTTACCCCCGCTCCACCCAGTCACCCCATTTTCACCATCTTCCTCCTGACAGCTGTCCAGAGAGCCTTCATCAATTTGCAAGATGGCCAAGAAAGGGTTCTATCCTTAGGCAGCAGTCAAGAGACATTTTGAATGTTTAATGATTAAGGCTGTAGGAAGAAGAAATTAAAACTTTGCTTTAAAATGCATTTGCAGTTTTTAATTCCTGTTTAAAATTAAAGCAAATGTTCACATTGCAATAAAAAGAAACTCTAAATGTCCAACAATAGGAGAATAGTGCAATAAATCTTAATACCTGTATATATTAAAACACTGTGTACTTTAAAATTTTTAGAAAAGCACTTACTAGTAATGTGGGAAAATATATAGTACACAATAAAGTAAGTGAAAGAAGCAAATCACAAAACAGAATGTGCAGTATAATTGTGTTACTTTGTAAAGTGTGTATATGAGTAGAAAAGGATTGAAATATAATGTCAAAATATTATGTAATGAGATGACAAGTGATTCTTATTTCCTTTATACTTTTCTATATTTTCCAAATTTTCAAGCATACATTTGTGTTGCTTTCAAAGTAACTATAAAGGCCAAATTGTTTTTAAAAATGGAAAAAAACTTTTTCTGAAGCCTATTCAAATACCAATAATCTTTTTAAAAATAAACAAATAAATAAAACATTGCTTTTGAATCTCACATTTGACTCCAGGGGGTGGGGGTGGGGAGTGGCTATTGATTGAGGTAGAGAGAGTCAAATTACAAAGTAATTTTCCCTTTTTCTTTGGGCTAAATCCATCAACCTGCGGAGAATTCTCTACTCATCCCCCAGTGTGTCCCTTTCCCTGTTCCTCCCTTATGTACAAGTGGGAGAGAGTTAGCAACACCCCCACTTGTGCCCAAGGGCCCAATTTCCACCTGTGCCTCCGTAGTCTCAGACCCCACAGGGAACAGCCTCTTTTCGTTCAGAGACAAAGATATGTATCTTGGGCGGGGGGGGGGGGGGGGGATAAAATTAAATATATATACATACACACACACACACACACACACACACACACACACATACATACAGAAGTCTTTGGGGGTTAACTGTGCCTCTTAGAGGTAAACAGCTATTATGCAAGATGAAAACCTCCCCGGTACTGTGGACTGCTTTTTTGTTTTTTGTTTTTAATTTATTATTATCTTTTTTAAAAATATTTTTAATGTTGACACTATTGCAGATAGTTCCCCATTTACCCCCCTTCCCCCTTTGCTCACCTCCATTCACCCCCACCTCCACCTCTCTTGGCCTTCACCACACTATTGTCCATGTCTGTGTCCATGGGGTATGCATACATGTTCTTTAGCTAATCCCTTCCCAGTCTTTATCCAGTCACCCCCTGCCCCCTCCCCTCTGGCACCCATCAGTCTGTTCTATGTATCCATGCTTCTGGTTCCATTTTGTTCATCAGTTTATTTTGTTCATTAGATTCCACATATGAGTGAGATCATATGGTATTTTCTAATGGCTTGCTATAATTTCACCTTCCTACTTTACTGAGAGCTGCATTGACCTCTTAAGTTTCAATGCCTTTCTGTAAACTGAAACATGTGCCTAAAGACTCAGCCCATGGAGGAGAGAATATACACATGCCTTTATTTTCCATTGCTCCTAATCTAGATATTAAGATTTAAAGACACATCCCAAAGCAAAATGTGACAAAAGGGTACATGTCATGTGTTTATTAAAAAAGAATTCCAGCTTATGAAAAACTAGAGGCCTGGTGCATGAAATTCATGCGTGGGTGGGGTTCCCTAGGCCCAGGCAATCAGGGCCTACTGGGGCCGTTTCGCCCAGTCCCGATCAGGACCGGGCCAGCTGGGGCCTGCCAGCTGCCAGCCAGGGCCTCCTGCAGGCTGCCAGCTAGGGCCTGCCAGAAGGCGCAGAGGGACAGCAGGAGGGACTGCAGGAGGTTTGCTGGCTGTGGGGAGGGACCGGGGGAGATTGGCTGGCTGTGGGAGGTTGGCTGTGGGAGCGCACTGACCACCAGGGGATGGCTTCTGCATTGAGCTCCCCCTGGTGGTAGGTGCACATCATAGCAACTGGTCAACTGGTCGTTCCGGTTGTTCGGTCACAACGGTAGCTTAGGCTTTTATATATATAGATGTTCAAAATCACTAATCATCCGAGAGATGCAAATCAAAAGGACAATGAGGCACCATCTCACACCTGTCAGAATGGCTATCATCAACAAATCAACAAACAAAAGACAAGTGCTGGCGAAGATGGGGAGCAAAAGGAACCCTAGGACACTGCTGGTGGGAATGCAGACTGGTGCAGCCACTGTGGAAAATAGTATGGAGTTTCCTCAAAAAATTAAAAATGGAACTCCCATTTGACCCAGTAATCCCACTTCTAGGAATATATACCAAGAAATCAGAAACACTAATCAGAAAGGACATATGCACCCCTATGTTCATAGCAGCACAATTTACAATAGCTAAAATTTGGAAACAGCCTAAGTGCCCATCAGGAGATGAGTGGATTGAAAAACTGTGGTACATGTACACAATAGAATGCTATGCTGCTATAAAAAAGAAGGAACTTTTACCATTTGCAACAGCATGAATGGAACTGGAGAGCATTATGCTAAGCAAAATAGGCCAGTCAGAGAAAAATATCACATGATCTCACTCATTATGTGGAACAACATAAACAGATGAACAAAAGTAGATCCAGAGACATAGAAGCATCAAACAGACCATCAACCCTCAGAGGGAAGGCAGAGGAGGGTGGGACTGGGGGCAGGGGAAAGGGGTGGGGATGGGAGGGGGTAAGTGATCAACCAAAGGACTTGTATGCATGCACATAAGCATAACCAATGGACACAGACACTGGCAGGGGGCAAGAGCATGTGCTGGGGGTGGGAGCAGTTGGGAAGAGGTCAGTGGTGGAAAAGGGAGACATATATAACACTTTCAACAATAAAGAATTTAAATTTTTTTTAAAAAGAAAACAAGCATATATGCTAATTGTACCCCAGTTTTTTTGTTGAGAAAAATCAAAGGTCAAAGATTCTAAATAACTTATTTGATATCATCTGGTAATGGCAGCAGACTTCGGACAAGGATTTGTTCTTTTTCTGTTTTAACACAGGCAATTTATAATAGTGTCCTGGTGCACAAAATCCATGCACATTAAAAGGGAATTAATTAGAGGAAATATTTTGATATTGCTATTTGCCCTTTCTCTATAATATAAGTGTCAGAGATGAAAGAAAATTAGTAAAATGTATATGAAAATCTCCCTCCTGTCAGAGTCTGGAGTGCGCCGCGGGACCTAGAGTCAAGTCCCCACCCACCACCCACACGCGCTTCGAAAACAAAGGAGACCCAGACCTGGCCAGCCCCACCCCCATTGGGTGAGACCCAGACCCAGCTGGCCCCACCCCAGTCAAGCCTCTCCTGGTGGGGGGTGCAGCCCCAGGTCCCCCAGCCCGGCACTGGGCGGGGGGCATGGCCTGAGGTCCCCCGTCAAGCCCCAATGGGCAGGGAGCACGACGTGAGGTCCCCCGACAAGCCCTGCCGGGTGGGGGGGCATGACCTGAGGTCCTCTGTCAAGCCCCACTGGGCAGGGGGCGCAGCCTGAGGTCCCTTGCTCTGGCCAGGCGCCATGCATCCTCAGGTCCCTGTTGTTCAGTCATGATGTTATGGTGTCCTGGCTAATTAGCATATTCCTCTATTATTAGATAGATGATGGGGTTAAATCAAATGTCCCAAGTCAAATGAAAAAGAGAGATAGAACAATGGAGAAGGTGAACTTAGTGCTCTCTTAAATTTAAAGAAGTAGCAATAAACTACAATTTATTTAAAAAAAGAAAAAAGAAAAAGAATTCCATCAGAAAAGGCCTGCTTTCCCAGTAGGGCATCTTGGATTGCATGTATGCCCATGACCTAACATCAAATACAGAAATATTTCTTTGGGGGGTCAAGTGTTTTTTATCATATTATTTCAGGATGAATTTCATCCTGATTTTTTCACCTCCTACTCTTTCTTTCCTCCTTCTAGGCGGTTAGCCAATGATCGATTTCTGCATTTTCCCTAAAAGCTAGCTATTAAGGATGGACATTTTCCATAAGTATGAGTTTATGTATTATCTGCTCTAGGCCCTTAAGGCCAGTCTCTCTGAAGCTGCCACGTTTTCACATTCCTCTCCTGTTGCCTTAGGAATCCTTGTTTGAGGTACTCTGAATGAGTGTGGCTCCTTGCAACTAAAAACGCCCCACAGAGGCTGAGAAAAAGACAGAGTACTAAGACCTTTTCCTCGTTTATGATAGTATATTTCTAGGGGGGGAAATACCTTACCTTTAAAACTTACCTCCCTAGCCAATGAACTGTATGTTAGGGATGGATTTTCTAGGAGAGGGGTGTGCTTGCTCTCAGACATCACTTCTCATTCACACAGTGCCTGTCTGAATGTCTGGCCAGAAAACAAGTTTGTGGCCACCGTGGAACAGAAAAAAAACCCAGAAACTTCTTTGTCCTCATAAGCACTGTAAGCAATTTAACTATACTCTATAAATTATCGTTTTCATGAACCACATGGCCTGCTGAGTAAAACTGTTTACTGATGGCCCATTCATAAACATGATAAATAATAACGTTACTAGCTGCTATTTACCAGTACTTAGTATGTGTCAGGCGCTGTGCTAAGAACCTGATGCATTATTGTAATTCTCACAGCAAACCTGGGGGCCATTCTTACTCACTTTTATAAAGAGATCCGCAGCGTAGAGGAATTGTGTGATATGCTGGAGCCACACAGCTGGTAGTAGCCAGGATTTGAACTCAGAAATGTCTGTGGGCCACGTTCCTCTTCCCCACCAACATAAAAAATCTAGAGGAACATTGATGGTCATTGTGTGGGAAGGCAGGGTCAAGGTTAGAGGCACATGAATGAGCAGTTGTCTGGAGAGATGACTTACCTGGTACAGAGCTAGGGAGGAGCCGAGACACCGCTTCTACTTGCTGCCAGCCAGTATTTACTAGTAGTCCCAAGATGCCTGATGCCTCATGATGACCAGGCTGACAAGCAGGAAGTTAGGGACAAAGGGCAGCAGCCTGGTTAGGGCCAGAAGGGCTCTTCAGACCATACTATTCAGATTTCCCAGTGGTTTATTAAGATTCATCCCTGTGACTGTCCTTTAACCTAAGGCATTCATTTCTCTTCTGACTACATCTTTCAGAATGCATAACAGCCCCCACACAGGCATCCCTTCTCTAAACTTTCCATTGTGTAGTCAACTCTACGTCCAAATACCTCTTGCCTCTCAGCTGTTTACATGTGAGAGCCCCCACAGAATATCATAAAGTATGGCTAAAAGTGTTTACCCCTCAGGGAAATCATCTTGCATGATGATGCTTTTATGAAAACAGCAAAAACGACACAAAAAGCTTCTTGGTTCTGGGTGGCTAATTAGTAGCCCAGAGTGTTAGTTCTCAGGTAACATTCAAAGATGCTAAATTATTCATGGACAACTTCCCCAGATTCTGAGGCTGAGTGCAAGCCCCAGATGACTCCGGGAAAGCCCACAACTCGTTCACTATGCATTTGGCTTAATTAACCGAGAAAATGGATTCTACATTTGCTCAGAAAAGCCGTTTAGTGAGGCACCAGTTCAGTAAGTAATATTCACAGCCCCCAGTAACTGCTCTGTCATCCATCGCCCTCCCACCACTACCCCCTCACACGCACAGGCTGCTCATTCCAGGAGCAAGCTGGGTGCTGAGAGAACAAAAGTGAGAGTAAATAACCTACAGCTTATGCATCTTCACAAACAGAAATGAAGCACCTGAGATGCAGGGAGTGAAAGGAGCCCAGTGTTTGGGTTGCAAGAGGGAAGGTCACACCTGGGAAAGTCCATCAGAGCAGCAGGACCAGGCCTGCCCCCCCCTCCACCCCCCGGGGTTTCCTCCTATCCCAGCTCCTTTCTGGTGAGCAGCAGAGTCAGCAAAAGAGAGCCATGGCTTTCCACAGAGAGGGTTGTCAAGTCCATCGGGTTTAAGTAGTCTTCCTGAACATTTTCTCATTACAACAGCCATTTCCATGACCTCTTTTCATTTCCACCCCAAAGGGCTCACTACAATTCAGTTCTGACACTACCCAGAGTTAACATCCATGGGTTTAAGGGTCAAGTCCTCTACAAGACTGCCCTTACTTCAGATGCCAATCACAAGTTCCAGGAGTCCTTAGGCCACCCACACTGCTGACTGACTTGGCTACACATTGGAGGGTTCTCATGACCACCTCCCTCGGTTTTGACAATTGGCTAGAACACTTCTTAGAACTCAGGGGAGCAATATGCTTGCAACTGGTTTGATTGTCATGGATATACACAGGGCCTGTTCTGGGAGGGTCCTGGGTGCAGAGCGCCCATGCCTTCTCCCAGCACATCAGTGTGCTCCCCAACCAGGAAGCTCCACCAAGCCTGGGTATCCAGAGGTTTTATTGGGACTTTCATTAGTTTTCAATGTGTAGGCTTGATTGATTAACCTTTTGCATTCGGATGTCGAGTGTGACTCGACACGGTTAGCATCGGTAGCAGGAATCGAGAAAAAAGCAAGCGAGTGCAAAGGGTTAAATCATTGGTCATGTGATTAAGATGTAATCTCCAGCCCTCTTTCCTTCCCTGGAGGTTGTGCTGGCCCAAAGCTGTGCTGGCCTCAATCATGTGTTTGGTCTTTCTGGTGACTATTCTCCATTCTGAAGCTACCTAGAGGCTCACCCTGAATCACCTTGGTAGCATAACAAGGTACTCCTGTCGCTTAGGAAATCCCAAGGCCCTCAGCGGGAGCACTCTTCTCCCTCCTGGCCTGGCTCATCACTAACTCCTCTCTGACCGTGACAAAAGAGACGGAATTACAAAGCATTTGCCCTTCTTATTCAAGGGAGTACACATTCACCGGAACACAATTCACACACATACCTTGGGGAGTGGGAGCTCTCTCTTAGGGATCGATCCTAGAACCTCACTTTCTTGTGGAAACGGGGGAAATGGGTCAGTTCACACTGGCAAAAAAAAAAAAAAAAAAAAAAAAAAAAAGCCAGAGGCACTAAATTGCTCTACTTAGACCTATACTAGAGAAGGCATGGGAAGAAGAGTCAGAAAAACCAGGGACCTAAATTTGAGGAGTACTTTTTTGGGTGCTTTACATATGGAAGATAGAAGGAGAAGAGAAAAGAACAGAAGAGAAAGTTTTAAGAAACTCCCTTTCCAAGTGATACTATAACATAGCTGTTATGAGACAGAATATTTGGGTTTACATCCAATTGCTATTACTTACTAGCTGTGTGACTTTGGGCAGTCATTTAATCTCCTTGTAGCTCAGTGTCTATCTATAAAGCAGGGGCCTTAATAGTTTCTACCCCCTGAAGGGTGCTTTACTTCACACATAGTGCATGCTTAGTCAATGTTACTCGCCTTCTGTGGGAAATCCCTCTTTGGCATTTTGTCAAGAAATTGCACTAAAATTTTAATTTTAAGCGATTTTTCAAAATCAGACTGATATTCCTGCAAATGTGACAAGAGTCATGATGTGAGCCTTCAAATTGCATTTCAAAGATGGCCTGGGCAGGTCCCCCCATTGCAGAATCTCATTTCCTCCCACCAATGTCTTGGCAACACTCATCTCACAGGAAATTCCTTTGTTTACTGGGTGATCCTCAATAGAACATAAACTCCACAAAGGCAAGAAACGTGTATCTGTTGTTTATCATTGCATTCCCAGTGGATAGCAGAGTGCTAGCACCTTGTAGCTGCTCAACACACTAGTACATTTCTGATGAATGAGCGAAGGAATTAACGGAGTAAAGAGTGAATGGAGAGTCAATCCATAGCCAAAGGTACTGAGAAGGCTAAAAAGGGCTAATTTCAATTTAACCCTGATATTTGGAGGCTAGTGATCTGAATCCATGCCAGCAAGCTCAGTGTATATTCTTGATAACCTATAATTAAGACATTACCTCTTTCCCAGATACTGGTCTTGCAGAACTGGTTACAGAGGCCATGGGGTTGTGGACATTGCACTGCCCCAGAGGGAGGGTTATTAATGCTGGCACCATAAAGGACCGGAAGCATAATCCATATTTGCGGGACAAAGACCACAGGGAGATATAAAGGAAAGCCCCATGCATGTTCCTTCACTCAGATTTGGAAGGCTGTTCCCTGAGTCCGCCCGTGTATTAAACAGTGTCCCTCCTCTTCTTTGAAGCGTCCTTGGTTTTCTTTGGTCTTCTGCAACAGTACGACAGGGCAGGTGAAGCACTGGTAGGTACTGTTCCCCAAGAGCACAAGTGGGTCTTGGGCTAAAGTGATAGAATACTGTAAGAAAATAGTCGTTTGTATCCCAATTCTGCCAGTTTTGTGGGCAAGTCTTTCACTTAAATTCTCTGAGCCTGTTTCCTCACTTTTTAATGAATTAAAATGGAGATGATCATACTGACCTTATGGGGTTGGTAAGAGGATTAAGTGACACACTTGAAAGTCCCTAACTCTGCACAGTTAACACATGTCTGTCCACTCCAGAGGGAGATCTGACACACGCATGTCACCTCTTGGTATCATATTGAAGGCAGTCCAGGCACTAGATTCAGGGGACATAATAAACCCATCAGTGATGCCACACTGCTAGTTTGTGACTTTTCCATTGACCCTTCAAGAATTGGCCAACCTGCCCCATACACCAAAAGGTCTCGTGTTTGATTCCTGTCAGGGCACATACCTAGGTTGTGGGTTTGATCCCTGGTCTGGCCGTGTATAGGAGGCAACTGATTGATGTTTCTCTCTCACATTTATGTCTCTCTTTCTTTCTCTCTCTCTCCACCCCCTTCCTCTTCTCTAAAAAAAATCAATAAAAACATATCCTTGGGTGAAGACTGAAAGAAAAAAAAAAAAAAGAATTGGCCAACCTATGATACTTTGGCAAATATCAAAACTCAGAAAAGAGCAATAGAAAATTCATCATAATTGTAAGTCAAATACAAAAAAAATTAATTAGTGTAAGAAAGATTCTATTATTTGATTATGACGGTAACTGGTGGAGATATTGACTGAAAATGAGCCCTCTGGTAAATTTAAGATGTGAAACTTAACAAATGAGATATTGCTATCTATAATTTGCAAGGCACTAATCACCGTTACTGAATTGAGGGACATTATCCTTGACTTGCAGGCAGTATAGTCAGTACAAAAGCCAGAAATGATGAATTTGATATGATTCTAGCTGACAATGTAAGTGTAACATACTCTCAATTAATTATATCATTGGACTTTAGCCCGGGGAATGTAGTCATGGAAATGTCATTTTATTCTCAGTGACTCCTGCATATGCTAGCTTTTTTCCAAAATCAAGAAACAGAGGCCATAATTTTCTGTTTTCCCTAATTATTCTACCCTGGGTCTCTTTTCTCATCAGTATTTACCCAGAATGTGAACCTTATACTTGATTTGTTCAACATGTGTTTAAAACTATCATAACTTGTTTTTTTCCTTAATATTGCCCCCCCCCCCACCAAAAAAAAACAAAACAAGAACAACCCAAATTATCAGCCATGAGGGGTTAGTCACAGCCAAATTAGTGTGTGGATATTCCTGCACAGACTGTCAAAGTCTCTTAACAACCATTGACAAGGAATGTTGATTGACAGGCTAGGAGATAGATTTTGGCAAATTGTAAATATTTATCAGCCTATCTTTCTTAACACTGGGAATTAATTTTCAGGTTTATAGCCTTCCTTGCGTGGGCTTTCAGATTCCTTGGGAAGTAGTAATACCGTGTATTGAGCACCTGCTCAAAGCAGTCTTGGTTACCTTGGTGGAGGAGTGAATCACCTTTTCCCTTTTACTGGCCCTGCCCCAGTTCACCTCAGTACCGCCAAATCGCCCTCCAGAGCCTCTCCTTCAGGTGTCAGGGCATGCCTGGCGCAGGGCTGGCACAGGAACAGGGGTGCTGCAGGGAAGAGCAGGGAGCTCTGCGCTGCTCCTGCCAGGTGCACGCGGGCTTCCTGTGGCGTTCACCCTGGACGCCTACCTCTGGGGACGCAAGGCAGAGGCATTGCTGACAGTGCAAGTTGCCATCTTCGGGACCCTACGTATGTGCCAGGCTCTTGGCCAGGCAGTTCACATACGCTGTCACATTAATAGTGCCAGCAACCCTATGAGGGAGGTACTACTGTTATGCCTGTTTTACAGACGCAAAAGCTGTGTTCGAGAGAGTCCAAGCTAATTGCCTAAGACATTGCAGGGTCTCCAAGACTCCAAGGTCTCTGCTTTTGATCCCTCTACCACATTGAGGTCCCATTGAATACTAAATAGAAATGCAAAAATCCCCACATGCTAGGTCATTCATTCCCTCAACATATTTTGAACATGTGCTCTGTGCCCTTCTCTTGGGCACAGAATCCCTGCTCCTCTCACCTCGAAAGGATCTCACTCCAGCAATTCTCGCCTCTCTCTTCTGTATCATCAACTCTGTCCTCTCTACTAGATCATTCTATCAACAAACAAATATGCCATTATTTCTTCCATGTTAAGACAATTATTTTTTGACTCCACGTTTTTCTCAACCTATCAAGCCATTTTTCTGTTTCCCTTTAGAGCAAATGAATCATGGATTCCCCCCTGCATTCAGTAATCCAAGTGGCTGATAGTCCTCTGCATTCTCTCCTGAGGTTTAAGATTATGGAGACACCTTCAACACCTTTACCTCAGGTCATTTCCTTGAGCAGATTGAGCATTCTATTGTAATTTTCATTTCAAATGTGCTGTGGGGTGTTTTTTTTTTTTTTGTTTCCTTTCCTTTTATGTTAAATTGGAATTTGCAGTAAAAAGGCATGAATTCAGCCCTGGAATCTATAGAATTCTGTAGATTTTTTTGGCCACCCTCTCCAATTTTGCCAACATTGCATGACGCCAGAGCCGGGAGTATGGAATCTGTTGCCATCGGGGGAGAAAGCACTTCAAGGAAGTCTCCTCCTGGTGATGTCTGCGAAGTGCTCTTTTTCTACAGATGGAGCTTATGTGATGCAATATTTTGCTATAAAGTTTATATATAAATCATGTTCCGTAAATGAGTTATGTTTTACCTCATAGTTTGAGTAGCTTGCCGGGTAAAAAGACAGATGAAACAGAATGTGAAAAAAAGAACATAGAGTCACGAAAGAGCATTATGTAAATTATTGTGGATCCCTCTGTAATCCAGAGGATGCTTTTGTATTGAAAGCATTTATCTTTTGTGCAGCTGCAAATGTTCATGTATCACATGTACTTTACCAGGCACACCTGCGTGGGAAGGAGGGTATTATTTATTATTAAATAAATTAGTATGTATTTTTATAAATGTTCTTTTTGTACTACGTGATTCATTTGAAATTCTATAATGAGCATATATTTTGGAGTTTCTCTTTCAAATTAGTTTTAAGTGACTCATGAAATATAGTACACAGAAAGCAACATCATAAAGTAACTCTAATAGGGTTATTTCCATAAACTTGAGTTCCAGTTGTTTATACAGTATTCTCAGAAAAGAGGTTGGAGGCTATGGACTGAGGACAAACTCTCTAAAAGAAACTCAGTATAAAGTTTTGACATAAATGCAAATTGTTGTGGGAAGAAGGAAGAAAGAGTAGGGCCCGGCCTGTGTGCCTTAGTGGTTGAATGTTGACTCATGAACCAGGAGGTCACGATTCCATTCCCAGTTAGGGATTGTGTAGGAGGCAGCTGATGATGATTCTCTCTCATCATTGATCTCTCTCTCTCTCTCTCTCTCTCTCTCTCTCTCTCTCTCTCTCTCTCTCTTTCTCTCTCTCTCTCTCTCTCTCTCTCTCTCTCTCTCTCTCTCTCTCTCTCTCTCTCTCTCTCTCTCTCTCTCTCTCTCTCTCTCTCTCTCTCTCCCTCCCTCCCTCCCTCCCTCCCTCCCTCTCCCCCTCTCCCTCTCTCTCCTTTCTGAAATCATAAATAAATAAATAATAAATAGGAATGAAAGAAGGAAGCGGGGGAGGGATGCGCTAAGAGAAAAGAGAGGGAAGGAGACAAAGGAGAGGAGGAAGAGAGGAAAAGAAGCAATCTTTTTTTCTAGAATAACCACCTTGTTGTTATTGAGTACAGGAATGCCATACCTATCAAAAAAGGCAAATCTAGGGCCGAATTGCTAAATAATAAGTAGCTACTTTTTCAACAATTAACGAAGTATTAAGTACTATTCTTAACTTTGGATATGAAGAAACTGTATTTGGCTAAAAATGTATAGATTTTTAAATCCTTGCAAAATATACGGAGTTGCATTTTCAAAATTTCTACAAATCAATAGGGAAAAGAGAGACAATCCAATTAAAAATGGGCAAAAAGCTTAAACAGTCACTTCACAAAAGTAGATATTCAAATAGCCAATAAATAATGGTGCCCAACATCATTACTTACGAGGGAACTGCAAGTTAAAACCATTATGAAATACCAAAACACACCCACCAGATGAAAGAAAATTAGAACACCATTATGCACCAGCTGGAACTCTGGTAGGAGTATAACTTGGTATAACCACTTTTGAAAATTATTTGGCATTATCTACTGAAGCTAAACATATGCACATCCTATGGCCCAGCAATTCCACTCCTCTATATACCCAACCAAATGTAAATTATAGGCACCAAAAGACATGTACAGGAATGTTCAAAGAAGCATAATTCATCCTAACCAAAAACAGAAGCAACCCAAATATCCATCAGCAGTAGAAGAGATAAATAAATCATCGTATATTTATAAATAAATGATAACGTATATTAATGGAATACTAAACAATAAGCACAAATTACTGGTATGTAAAACAGCATGAATGAGTCTCAGAAACAAAAGGCTAAGCCACAGAAGCCAGAAAAGAAAAGTAAATGTGTATGATTCTATTTATATAAAGTTCAAAAACATAAAAGTAATCTATAGTGAGAAAACTCAGGGGGGTGATCTTTGAGGAGGATAGTGTCAACAAATGAGAAGGGGTGCAAGGGGGCTTTTTGAGATGCTGGTGATTATCCAGTTTTTGATCTGGGTGCTGGTTACATGGATCTGTTTCTGTTGTGAAAATTCATCAATCAAGCTGTGCACTTATGACCTGAGCAGCTTTCTGAATGTATATTTCAATTAAGTTTACAAATGGATAGCAATGGGGAGCCAGACAAACGCATGTGGCTTGGTTCACTGTTTTATCTTCCCTAACTGTGGCATAGACAAGGTGTATCTCCACCTCTACTCCTCTTCCCTGGGGCCCTTCCCCGGGGGAGAACTACACTCCCTGCCTCTTTAGATGGCAGGTTTGGCCATGCTCAGAATTCTGCCCTTACAGCATGTCCTTTACGAAACAAGTCCCCAGCCCTGCTGGTTTCACTCAATGGTTAGAGCGTTGGCCTGTGGACCAAAGGGTCTCAGGTTTGATTCCCGGTCAAGGGCATGTACCTGGGTTGCAGATTCTCCAGTCCTGGTAGGGGCATGTGTGGGAGGCAACCAATGGCTGTTCTCTCTCATGTTGATGTTTCTTTCCCTTTCTCTCTCTCTCTGCCTCTCCCTCCCTCCCTTCCACTCTCTCTAGAAATCAATGGGAAAAATATTCTTGGGTGAGGATTTAAAAAAAAAAAAAGAACAAAGTAAGTCCCCACTCACCACTGCTGTTTAAACCCCACCCTGCCACATTGGCCTTGTGTGACCTCAGAAAAGGGATTTAAACTAAGTCCTCAGTTTTCCCATCTGTAAATCAGGATTAATGTCCTAAAGGTTTGTTTGGAGAATCAGGTGACTGATTTCCGGTCAGCACAAAGGGCAACTCCTGGCTCAGAATGAGCACTCAATAAACGCAAGTTTGTTATTATTGGAGCAGTGGGCAGGTTCATGCAGGGCTATTCAGGCCTTGGTAAGAGTCTGGTTTAATGCAGAGTATATGGCAAGAAGTGTGGGAGTACGAGCAGAGTGAGAGGCCCACACAAGGGAGAGACTGTTAACTGTGCCTTCCCATGCTTAGAACTCAGGAAACAGGGAGTCACTTGGGTGCTTTGGGAGGAAAGAGCTTTGACGGAGCTTCATTAATGTCATCTATTGGCACCAAACCCCTTGCCAAAGGCAGGATGGTATATAGCTTAACCCCCCTGCGTTGCTGCCAAATATCTGGTGTCCCCCAAACCTCCACAATCCTTGTCCTCTTGTCTCAGATATGACCATTATTTTTCTAGTGGTGTCTTTACTGAGAGAGAGAGAGAGAGAGAGAGAGAGAGAGAGAGAGAAAGAAAAAGGGAAAGGGAAAGGGGAAAGGAAAGAGACCCTAGAAGGAGGTGCAGGGAAGAGGCATGGAGAAGCACTGGATGCCAAAAATGGAGAATGTCATTGAGAAAAATAGTGTAAAGGTGTTAAAGAAGATAATTAAGATTTTCATACATGCGAATCTTGATTTGTAAGGAAGTTACTGGCATTGTCCATAGTGTGTGTGTGTGTGTGTGTGTGTGTGTGTGTGTGTGTGTGTGTGTGTAGCACAATGCTGAGAACTCAAACTGTGCTTAATAAAGATTTGTGGATCAATTCTCCACACAGGTCTAATAATTCTCAAATATCTAAATGTAGAATTTCCAGGATTCGTAATGGGAAATACAGTGAATGAAGGCCTAACCCAGCTTGGAAGAACATAAATCTATTTCAGGCTTTGGTTTCTAAAACCATATTGCGCTTTTTTGCCATGAGTAAAATATCTTGTTTCCCAAATGGCTAGCAATTGTATCCTCAATAGAGTAAACATTTGAAATTTTTGGAAACTATAATTAAGGAACATTGGACATATTGAGTAAGTCTGGGCCAGCCACTGTGATTATTTATTTATTTAATATTTATTGTGGAAAGTATTATAGATATCCCCTTTTTTTACCCCCATTGATCCACTCCATCCAGCACCCACCCCACCCTAGGCCTTCACCGCAATATTGTCTGTGTCCATGGGTTATGCATAAATGCGTATAAGATCGTTGACGTACACATTTCCTCATTTTGTCACTATGATATCTCAGTAAGCAGTGGTACTCCTGAGAGCCCATTGACACATTTTCAGGAAATTTGTGAACCAGTTCTGTCGCTAATTTGAATCTGCCATGATGGGAGTATTTACATGTCAGAAATTGGCAAATGCCACAAATCAGCCTCACCTCTGAAGAGCCGGTTGTTATTCGCTTGCCAGCACAGCATTGCATGGATCACTGTCCTCACCTTATAAACTGGGAAACTGAGGCTTGGGCGAGTTCCATGCCCTCTCTGAAGTTAGCCATCTCCTTCTGCAAAGTCGGGATTTGGAGCTTGTTTTCCAGCGTCCGGGCCCATGCTTTATCCCTTAAGTCTTGCTTTGTAATTTGAAAGCATCACTAATGATCTACTTCATTAGAGGTATAATTTGAGTTTAATTGAAAAGCCTAACTTGTAATTTGAACAATCATTTTCTTAATTTGTTATCCTACTATTTTATTATTTAAAAATTATAGGGACCCTTCAAATGGCACAGCAGAGGGAAACTTGCTTAATTACGTTTTCATTAATTTTGCTAAGCAGGCCCTCTACCAATGATTGCATAATTTGGTCCCAGAAGCAAAATCACGTAGAATGCTCAGAAAAAGATGGCTTTCATCTAATCAGAACAAAGCAGTTCACTGGCAATAATCATATTGTTTCATTCCACATCAGGGGACCAGTAACCTCAGTCATGATTTATTACCCTGAAGGGCACCCGTGGAAGGCAAAGCTGTGGGGTCAGTGATACCAAACCCTAGTGTTGAGGAACTGACGTGAAATCGGAGGACAGTGATTCCTCAACCCTGGCTGCAACACTATATTTTAAATGTCCGGGAATCATCCCAGACCAATGTAATCAGCAGCTCTGGAGATGGGACCTGGTCATTGGCATTTTTTTACCAATCCCTCAGGTTCATCCAAGACCAGCTCCAGTCAAAAAGGAATTGTTTTCTTCCTCTGTCACTTTCACACAGTACTGCTGTGTCAACAGTTGGATCTACCTCCTTATCAACTCAGGTAGCCGGCCCCACCCTGAGTTCCACGCCCCTTCTAACTGCACAGCCTATGCTCTGGCACCCCTGCCAGCAGACTTCCAAAGAACTCAGAGCTGGACAAAGAGTCCTTGCCTACCTTCCTTCCACTTCTAGAATAAGCAGATTGCAATGCATGCAATTAAGATTAAGATCTTATTTATCAAGATTAATAAATGATTAAGATCTCATTTATTCTTCCTCGGTTGAGATGAATTACTTACTGTCCTGGCCGGTGGGGCTCAGTTGGTTGAGCATCCTCCCATACACCAAAAGGTTGCATGTTCGATTCCCAGTCAGGACACATATCTAGGTTGTAGGTTCAATCCCCGGACAGGGCGCATATGGGAAGCAACCAATCTATGTTTCTTCTCCGCTCCCCTCCCCTCCCCTCCCTTTCCCTCCCCTCCCCTTCCTTCCCCTCCTCTTGTCTCCTCTCCTCTCCCCTCCCCTCCCCTCCTCTCCCCTCCCCTCTCCCCTCTCCCCTCCCCTCCCCTCCCTTCCCCTTCTCTGCCCTTCCCTTCCCTTCTCTTCTCTTCTCTCTCCCCCTTCTCTCCCTCTCTCCTTCTCTCTCCCTCTCTCCTTTTCCCTCCCTCTCTAAACATCCATAAAGAAGATGAATCACTTACCTTTATACGCCCCATTCACTTGCTCATTCATTCCTTCATTCCATCCAGCAGGGAAAGAGTACATCTTTTGAGTCAGTTTCCAGTCCTACAGCCCTTTATGCCTCTCCTGTTAGAACTGTGTGACTACAGACAAGTACTTGACTTTCTAAGCCTCAGTGTTCTTTCCTAAAACATGTAACAATGCCTAGTGTGTACTGGGTTTACAAAAACTAAGTGATATGTTAAGTACAAAGTACCTAGTGTAATGTCTAGCCCATGACATATACTCATTGACAAAGCGACAATGTCATCAATTGATTTTTTAAACAAGTGTTTTGGGCACCACCTATATGCAAAGCATTATATGATGGAATAAAAACAAACAAAAAAAAACCAACCCAAAATAGAAATAGGTTAAGAACTGCCCTCGAAAAGTCTGCAAGGTAATAAGGAAGACAAGATGAACATATGAATCATAATAAGATAGGAAGTGCACACTTCCATAAAAGTGGCATTGAGACAAGGAGAGAGGTTGTGGCTTTTAGTAGGGAATGGGAAGAAGAAGTAAAGTATTTCATTTAAGTTTTGAATCTACAGATGACAGCTCCCAGGAATAAAGTTGTATCCAACAAGTATTTACTGAACATCGACCTTCCCAATACTGTCCTTGCATCCCGCCATGACCTCTGCATGTTAGACAACAGCTCCTCATTGTCCCTTCTCATAAAACCCATTCCCACCTCCAGGCCCTGGCTCATGACACTTTTCAATGTGAAGGACTCGCCTCTTCTTCCAGACATAAAGAACCATATCATGCTTTAAGACCCACCCAACCTCTTCCTTAAAGTTTTCCCAAACAGATATTGGACCTAAAATAGCCTTTATTGAGTGCTTGATTACAAGCTCCAAGTATAGTGTTCCTCAAAATGAATTACCTGGACCATTTTCTAAAACGCATATTCACAGGCCTTAAACCAAATCTACTGAACCAATCTCTGGTGGTAGGAGCCTTGGAATCTGAATTTTATAGACATGCTAGATCATTTATATGCACACCAATGTTTAAGAACCACCTACCAGTCTGTTCAATATCATTTGTTTATGTTGATGCCTCAACCATGATGCAAATTATTCAGTCTTAAGAGAGCAGCTCTCTGTAGCCTTCAGCCCCGTCACAGTGATTCCCACCACCAGCACCTATCACTGTGCTCCGTCTGCAGCAGAAGGGCGCACACACCAGCCTGTGTCTGTGCCCCTGTGTATTTGAAGGAACCTAGGGATCTTACTTGGAGACTATTGTTGAGGGTACAATTTCTCCCATTTTAGAGAAAAATGATATATGGTCTGAAAATGTCATCCTACTTGTCAAACGTAATTAATGTAAATATAACATTTTAGAATGATGGTGGCATTATCCTTTGCTTTGAATAACTCACTGGGTTGAATTTCGGAAAGAAGTGAAGGCAAGATTTGTTTAAACAAGAATGTTGATCTTAGTATGTCTCAGAGCTTTTATCATTCAGGTGTATTGCTACCCTGGTGTTTTGGCCTCTAGCTTCCTTAACCTGTGTGTGGGTTCCTTCCCTCAGGGAAGAATTTCTCTAAACAATTTTGTAATGTTCCTGTTTCTCCTGCAGTAACAGACCATTATTAGCTTAACATCCTTTAACTCGGCCTGAAATAGAAAACATAGTGTTCTACAAATCTAGTTGGGAAAGGAAAGGGGGCTATTGACTCTATTAAATGGAGGCTCTCAGGAAAAGAGAACCATGGTTTACCAGGGTCTAGCTTCAGCTTTCCTGGCAGTTTGCAGGAGCCATTCACGGGGCTCACCATCACTGAGGTATCTGGCTGCAGAGTAATTCAGGAAATGTAGGAATTCTATATATGTTTCTGTTTTCGGTATATTTTGTGATAGAAAAAGCATTTTAGAGTTATTGGGTTCAAGAAAAAGCCTAGGGCAGTGGTCGGCAAACTCATTAGTCAACAGAGCCAAATATCAACAGTACAACGATTGAAATTTCTTTTGAGAGCCAAATTTTTTAAACTTAAACTTCTTCTAACGCCAATTCTTCAAAATAGACTCGCCCAGGCCGTGGTATTTTGTGGAAGAGCCACACTCAAGGGGCCAAAGAGCCATAAGTGGCTTGCGAGCTGCAGTTTGCCGACCATGGGCCTAGGGTAATTTCATCATTCTCAGCTTTCTTCAGATAATGGTCTGGCAAACTGATAGCTAAGGGGTGTCTGTGGCCTGCTAATTGCCTTGTTCTAACATAAATAGATAGAAAGAATGGGGTACTTTAGTATGTGAAGATGTGTATGGTTTTACAGGTATCAGGTTGATACAACCCTCAAGTTCTAGAAAATCGTAAAACTGTTAAAATGCCTCTTCTCTTGGCTCCACCCCTTAGACACTAAATAACGTTTGACAAAATTAAAAGTTCAATGAAATACCCCCTATGGGAAACCAGTTAAGTAGACCTGCTGAGTGACTTAGAGTTTATTTTCAAGATTAATTTTGCATAAGTTATTAATGAAAATAACTTATGCAAAATTAATATAGCTTTGGATCAAAGAGAAAATGAAAAGGCAGATATTAGGTAAGCTATATAGAGAAAAAAAGAGCAATATAGCTTTCTAAATAACTCTCTGAAATATCAGCAAATTCTGAGTTTGAGGGATATAAATTTAATTCTTCAAAATAACCACCTTTGGAATTTGTGTCCACAAAAAATGAAAAAAGGCCTTTATAAAATAAATCAAAGAAAGAGATAATTTAAAAGCATCCCCTTATCTAGGCATTATCACGCATAAAAATATATTTAGAGCATTTTCAAAACTTTCTCTACATTAATATTATAAAATTAGATTCTCTCTTAGTACGTTATAATGTATTCTAAGTAGATATTAAGCTTTTTGGATAAATATTCTGCATTTTAATTTTTTCTCACTAATACAGTTAACTAATATTAAGCCATAAAATGTGTTTTCTAATTCCAAGGAAAAAAATTTAAGGCTGATTTTTGTGTTGTAATTCCATTTTAGTGGTTTTTTTAGGTGCCAACTTCTTAATAGGACTCCAAGACACAGTAATTATGATTGTTTCTACCAATTTCGTAGAAGAGAAGCTTGTTGCATTACTCCACCAAAGCATGCTGGGAAAAGTCATTCATTGATTCAACACATGTTACTTGACTGTTTGTAGTGTTAATCACCAAAGTAAGTGCCATAGGAAAACACTGAAACTTGTAAAATGAGGCCAGTATCAAGCAACTCACTGTCCAATAGGAGAATGAAATGTTCACAAATGACAAAAAACATAGCGAGTGCCATCAAAAATACAGATAAAAGAAGATAGGTTATGTGAGGATATAGACCACTTATATCCCACTTTCTGTTGAATCTTCTACCCCAGGAAGATAGATACCTTGGCACTTCGTAGGTGTTCCTTGAAAAATAAACAGGTAGCATTTGACCTGGGCTTGAAGGATGGAGTGATCCATGCCAGACATGATAAAGAAAGCAATTTGTAAAAATCAGAATTATATTCGTGGAAAACTGAAAGAAGTAGTATAACTAAGCAGATGATAGAATTAACCACAGAGCAAAAAGCGATTGCAACTCTAACTTATCCATTCATAATTAAAAAGATATTATTAACTCCATGGAGAGGCACAGCTGGCAAATATAATAGCAATAAAAGCTGTCATTAGTTTAGCATCTATTATGTGCCAAGCCCTGTATTTACACCATCTCTGACTTTCTAATAACCCTGCATGGCAGGTGTTATGACTGTCGTGTTATAAAGGACAAAACTGGAGTCAGAGAAGTTAAATGTGACCAATATCACACAGCAGCAGATCTGACTGACTCTCTCTCTCTCTCTCTCTTTCTCTTTCTTTGAGTCTTCTTCCAGATTACTTCCAAACAAAACATCTGAAATCAGGGAAATGCTGGCACATGAATAGTGCAGGAAAATGTATTGAAGTTTTGCCATTTATGTTCAGTTTTCCTTGAAGAATGATTTTTGTTCTGAAATCCCAGTCGATGCCATGTGTTTCGGGCATAGTTGTAGTGCAAGTGTCCAAGCCCAGGTAATTGCTAGGGAACAAGTGGGCAAGAGAGGTGTCCACTCAGAGATGGTCAGAGTGGGGAATGCTAGACATGTGACATTAGCCATGGAGGGTCAAGAGGCTCTATCTGGCTTTAGGAGCACTATGGAGGTTCACCATCCCCGAGGATGGGAAGGTTGGATCAGCCATCATCCCACTGTTTAGCTCCTCACCTGGTAGAGTCTGCCAGAGGCCCTGATAATAACACACAATAAAAAGAACCTTGACTGCCATTGCCAGTGTTGCTCAGTGGTTACAGTATCAGCCTGCACACCAAAGGGGTCACAGGTTCAATTCCCAGTCAAGGGCATGTACCTGGGTTGCAGGTTCAATCCCCAGCTCCAGTTGGGGTACATGCAGGAGGCAACCAATCGACCTGTCCCTCTCACATTTATGTTTCTCTCACTCTTTCTCTCCCTGTCTCTCCTCCTCCCTCCCTTTCACTCTCTAAAAATCAATGGAAAAAGTATGCTTGGGTGAAGATTAACAAAAACAAACAAAAAAAGAACCCTGGCCATTTTTTAAACTTCCAACAAGTTTATCATTAGGACATTGTAGATGTTTTATCTTGTTAACTGCTATTAGGTTTTCTGCCATAGACTTAAAGAACATACTTCTATGTTGTAGCTGAAATATTTTTGGGGAGTCATGAATTCCCAATAGAAAATTCACATGTGGGAGAATAGGAAGGTGGCAGGATCATCCCTTTGTCTGACTTGCCACATATAAATTGCTCTTTCTAATCTTCCTTGAAAATGTCAATTATGTGGACCTGTTTTCCCATAATGCGCATGGTATAAATGGTTCAGTACCCATGAACAAAGCTTTCTTTTAACATCTAAATGAAAGCATACTAGAGTGAAATATTTAACATGCAGATTGGATCATGTGACCCCTCTGTTTAAATTCCTTCAATAGCTTTCACTTGCTTTTAGAATAATAGCCAAACTCTTTACCACAATGCGGGGGAAAGATCTGCTTGCCTTGATTTCTTTTGACCTTGGCGTTATAAGCCTGGATGAATTTACTACCCCTGTGACAAGGTAGATCCAGGAAATAAGGTGCAATTTAATTAAATACTATTCATTAAGTATCTATCATGTGTCAAGTTCATGGTAGATGAAGGAAATGCAAGTTCTATAAAACATGGACAATTATGCAGTCTCATGGGGGAAGCATATATACATCAATAGATATATGCCCCCTAAAAAATAGAACAATGAGGTACACATTCCCTAAAAAGTACGTTCAAGATGTAGTGGTGGAACAAAGTAGGGATAACTGTTGGGAGGTAGATAACCCGGGAAGACTGTGCAAGAGATAAGGCGCCTGAATTGGGCTTTGAAGGATGAAGACTATAAAGTGGAAAAGAACAGTTTGGAAGAGCAGCCAGCGTGTTACAAGGCCCGGTAGCATGAAGCCACACTCTCAGGATTTTGTCATGTTGGGTCGTAAGGCACATGAGAGACAGGGCATAGAGGGTAAGGCAAAGCTGGGATAGACCGTGAAGGACTTGAATATCATGCTGGGTGTTTGGTTGCTAGTCTTTAAATCAATGGTTTTCAATAAGTTTTGAGTCTGGAGATCTGAATGGCAACACATAGATTTAGAAAATATATGAAGTTATGCAATGTTATATGTGTAAATATATGTAACTAGAGGCCCGATGCACAAAATTCGTGCCCTCGCAGCCCCACCCACGGGCTGTTCCGGAAGGTCGTTCTGGAAGGTCATTCTGCCGTCTGGTCTAATTAGCATATTAGCTCTTTATTATATAGGATGAATATTTATATTCTAATAAAGAGATATAGTACCACAATTATTCAAAACTGTAATTGTACATTAATTTATGTTTTAAATGTGAATGTTGAATCTATTTATCCCTGACAAGTTGGCCCCATCCACCCAGGCCATTTGGGAAGTCACCTTCAGACACTTCCCTCACACCCCAGTGTCTTCTTTTTGTCTGAGGGCTTTTTGTGGTGGCAAAAAATATATTCTTCAGGGCAAATGTGCCTAGACGGGCC
Source organism: Cnephaeus nilssonii (assembly GCF_951640355.1). Lineage (NCBI taxonomy): Eukaryota > Metazoa > Chordata > Mammalia > Chiroptera > Vespertilionidae > Cnephaeus > Cnephaeus nilssonii. Next base: position 24,226,575 of record NC_137083.1, read on the forward strand.
CTGAGGTGCCCGTGAAACAATGAAAGAAGGGTGGTAGTGAGAAAATACCCCTGCTTCCTCAACCCTCAGAGAGGCAATGCTCAGACACACTGGGACTTTTGCTACTAACAGGACTAAATGAAGACCTTTGCGTTTTTGTCTGTGAAAGGAAAGTCAGATTGAGTAGCTAACAGGGTCATTTGCACTAAATGAAAGCTACATGAGCCCATGTACATGGTGTCAATCCGTGGCAGGTTGAGTCACCAGGGTTTTATGCAGAGCTGCAAGGAAACATTGCCAACTACTTCCACCGAGAGAGGAATTGTCCAGCTCTCTGAGGAGTGACTTTAGCATGCTTATTCATTCAAGGAATAAGACTTTCTTCTGTTTTTCTTATATTTCCCTCCTTTCTTCCTTCTTTCCTTCCTTCCTTAGGGGGGAAAAAGGGATCTTAGAAGTTAAAAGGCAAAACTAACGTAAGAAGTTCAAATTCTTCCTAGGTGTTTGCTAGTGTTGATGTTGGGGATATCAATCCTTAACCTTTATTTACTACTTTCTGTTTGCCAAGCACCATGCTGAGAGCTTTAGAACCATGACCTCACTTCATCCTCCTAATACCTCTGAGATAGGTATTATCACTCCCAATGTATTGAAAATAAGAGAACTTAAGCTTAAAGATGTTAGGTAACTTGCCCATGGGAGCCCAGTGAGGAGAAATAGAGTATGGCAGATAGGAATCAAAACCAAGTCCCTCTGATGTCATACCCTGTATTTCTAACCACTGCACAAGCTTCTTAAGCTTAACATGCATGGAAACCACTGGAGAAGCTGGTTAAAATGCAGTAGGGGCCTGCGATTCTGCATTTCTAATGATTTGCAGGTCATGCTGGTCAGCAGACCACATTTGAGTAGCAGGGCTTGGCCACTTACTGGCATTATGATCTACTAAAGGCCCGGTGTATGAAAATCGTGCACTCGGGGAGGTCTCTCAGCCCGGCCTGCACCCTCTCACTGTCTGAGAGCCCTCGGGAGATGTCGGCTTAAGTTGGCAGTCAGACATCCTTAGAGCTGCCGTGGAGGTGGGTGTGCTCCCTCTGTGGGAGTGCACTGACCACCAGGGGGCAGCTCCTGTGTTGAGCATCTGCCCCTGGTGGTCAGTGTGCATCATAGCGACCAGTCATTCCACCATTGGGTTGATTTGCATATTACCCTTTTATTATATAGGATTCTTTCAGGGAAAGTGAGAATTCTATTCCTCTGAATTTGAAAAGTTAAAATAAATGGTAAAGTTCCATGTTCACTTTAAAATCTTCAGATAGTTTCTAGTCGCACCAAAATTAAAAAAACAACACAGTGAATTTTAAAGTTTTTAGAGGAGCAAAAACGGTTTTAAAAATTTATACACTACATTTTAGAATAGTTTCCATTTTATAGAAAATTTTCCCAAAGTACAGAGTGCCCATTTATGCCTTTCCCCCCACACACATAGTTGTCCCTACTACTAATATATTGCATTAATATAGAGCATGTGTTATAATTGATAGGCCAGAATTGACACATTAACTGAAGTCCATTCTTTACATTAGGATTCACTCTTTATCTTGGACATTCTGTGGGTTTTGATCCTGCCCTGATGGGACCCACATGCTGGAGTTCCCCATAGTCCTCTCCACATCCTTCTGTCTCCCAAGACCTGCCATTCATCACATGTGTGCTCTGTTGTTTTTCTTATGAAAGAAAAAACAATTTTTGGTACTCATGTCTCTATCAAAAATGAGAAATGAATGACCAGAAAAAGTTTATGTTTCCAGAAAAGTGGATGAGAGCAATCCATCGCTCTACTTGCATTGTTTTGGCCCAGTCCCAATTATTTTCTGAGTTTGAGACGCTCGCTACAGAACTTCTTGCTCCTGCAGCTTTGCTTGTCCTCTCCACCCCCAGCCAGGTGGGACAGCTGATTCATACAGGAGAGCGGGCACTCCGCCGCTGCAGGGCACCTGGCACTTCCCAAGGGCACTCAATTCTCCTCTTCTCGTCCCCTTCAGCTGCCACCTCCGTCCCTGCCCCAAATATACCATAGTGTTAGGTTCCTCCCCTGCAGGCCAGCGCTCTCCTAGGGGGCTGTCTTGAGTTTCTTTGGTATAAAATACAGGATACCCAGTTAAATTTGAATTGAGTATGTTCATTGTATTCATTTAGTATGCCTACTGAGACTGACAAAAAATACTACACACGTTTTTTAGTTTATTTGAAATTCAAATTTAACCTAGTGTACTGTTTTTGTTTGTTTGTTGTTATACGCTTGTTTTCTTACTAGATTGGCAGGCCCACTTCTAAGATACCTCCCAGCTGCTCAAATATCACCCCCTGAGATCAAGTGTTTCTTTCTTCTTTTATTTATATATATATATATATATACATATATATATAATTGATTTCAGAGAGGAAGGGAGAGGGAGAGAGAGATAGAAACATCAGTGATGAGAGAGAATCACTGATCGGCTGCCTCCTGCACACCCCACACTGGGGATCGAGCCTGCAACCCAGGCATGTGCCCTGACCCAGAATCAAAGTGTGACCTCCTGGTTTCATGGGTCGATGCTCAACCACTGAGCCACACTGGCCAGGCAAGGGTTTCTTCTTTTGCTGGGACCTCCTCTGTGCTCTTCCCACATGGACCCACTTCTTGAGTTAGTGTCCCTATTCTCTAACTCCGTGTTTGACATATAAAATGTCCTGTCACCCTCTTTCTGGCATGATACTAATGATAGACCTCTCTGCTCAGTTTTCACTCCTTCTTGTCTTTCCCTGTTACCAGGGCAAACGTCAGGACTATCCTTAACAGAAACAGGTCAAAGGAACGCTCTTCCTAAGAATCCTTCCTCGGCACCCTCTTCTCCTTAGGCGCGACCTTGTTTGTAGGCCGCCCTTTAGTTATTTTGTCACATTTGTTTGGTGCTACTCACCCCACTCTTTTTGTTATGCAAAATCTTGAAATTACCCCCTTTCGGTCCTTCCTCTAGTTTACCAGGGACAAGGCACTTTGCAGTTATAAAGTTGCCATCTTTTACATATTAGGGTCAGTTTTGTTATAATAGTTTTAGAGCCAAACTCATAAAATGTGGATTATTTGCTCAGCCCCAGACTTGACGAAGCCATCATCACGGGCCCGTGAGCACTCTCTGGGTGGACCTGGGGGAGGTTTGCTGCTTTGTTTTTATGTCTCAGAGGCCAACAAATGAAGGGATTTGTTTTGTAAGTAGAGGTTGCGAAGGTTTCAAAGGACTCTTCTGAGCCTCCCAACCCTCTCTCCAGTACCCAGCCCGTAAATGCTCTCAGACCTTGTCAGGTAAAAGCATATGCTGGTCTCTTCCGTCACTGCCTTCCTAGATGACTAAGAGGAAAAGCCAAAAGAAGGAGAAGTCATTTTGAGAACTAGATCATTCAAGACTTATAACACACTTTACGAGTTTCAAAGCTGAGAGGGTTGGGAATTAGAGGTGGCACGTAGGGAACTGTGACGAGCAAAAATCTGAACAGAAATCTCAGTGTATGAGCATATCCGTCAGGGTCCCACCCCTCAACAGAACCATCCCAGCTACACAGGAAGTCAGTCTGTGCAGCACCAGCGTTTTGAATGACGTGCACACTACTGTCCCTCCAGTCACTCACCCAATGGGCTACACTGGACTGTTCTCCAAAATCAATCTCACCCCAAAGGCAGAAAGGAAACTGCCCCTGAGAAGTATCCAAAAGAATTTGCCAAAATACATTTGTGTTTTTTCTCTCTTCTTAGGTATCCCTGTAATCTGGACCAAATGACTTGATGCAGTTGGGTTTCAGTCCATTAAGTTTGTTAAAAAAAATTTTTGGCTTCAACAACTTGGGTATTGTTATTGTTGTTACCACTGCAGTGAGGTGAAGATCACCTGTCAGTGAGAAGATTTTTTTCTTCCTAATTAATTTAATCAAAGCATCAAGAAACAAATTTGTGAGGAAAGCTAAACCAGATAGAGTCCAAAGGTAGTAAATGGTTACCTGTCGACATCATTGATATTCAACCATTGGTTTTTTTCGTTTCGTTTTTGTTTGTGCACCCAAGTTCCTTTGGGACGGTGCCCGAGGCAAGGGATGGAGTGCCAGTTCTCTCCCAGGCCTTTGGATCCCATTGTTGTCCCAGTTTCACTTTTGCTTCAAAAGTTGATGAATGCCACCTAAGAAATATCTTTTTTGTATGCAGCATTCTTTTCTTTATCAAAGGTATTATTTTTCCAGAAGTTAGATGTACCCAGATAATTAAAAATGTGCTTAGAGATTTTAAGCTTGCAAAATTGAATATTATGAATGTGAATTACAGTCAACTGACTTTTATACAGGCCCCCATTAGCATGAGAGCAGGAAAAATACTTCACAAGTCTGAAAATAGTACAAAGATGCAAAAGAGCACAAGTTCTGACATGGAGAGGATTTTTAATTTAAAGGCATCGATTAAGCACAGCCTATTTATGCGTCCTCCGTGGTACTGGAGCTCTGGTGAATTTGGAATAGATTTGCCCTAAATTATGGAATTATATAATGTTACAGCTAGACTAGTGGCTGAGGCAATAGTCTAAATATCCCCTACGCCTACGGGAGATAGGAGGTGAGAACCAAAGTGAGTGTGTGATTCCTCGGAAGTCACCGTGTAGGGCAGTGATGCTAGAGTGCCATGGCCAGACTCCCTTGATGCAGTTAGACAGTAGAGCAGTGGTTCTCGACCTTTTTAATGCCGCGACCCTTTAATACAGTTCCTCATGTTGTGGTAACTCCCAACCATAAAATTATTTTCGTTGCTACTTCATAGCTGTAATTTTGCTACTGTTACAAATCGTAATGTAAATACCTGTATTTTCCGATGGTCTTAGGCGACCCTGCTAGCGGTTCTCAACCTGTGGGTCGCGACCCACAGGTTGAGAACCGCTGCTATAGAGCCTAAGACCATCAGAAAACACAGATATTTACATTACGATTCATAACTGTAGCAAAATTACAGTTGAGAACCGCTGCTCTATAGCAGCGGTTCTCAACCTGTGGGTCGCGACCCACAGGTTGAGAACCGCTAGCAGGGTCGCCTAAGACCATCGGAAAATACAGGTATTTACATTACGATTTGTAACAGTAGCAAAATTACAGCTATGAAGTAGCAACGAAAATAATTTTATGGTTGGGGGTCACCACAATATGAGGAACTGTATTAAAGGGTCGCGGCATTAGAAAGGTTGAGAGCCATTGCAGTAGAGTAATACTATTCTGGTCCATACAGCATCTGTTCCAACCTTCTTGTTTGGCTTCCTGGACCATAGATGCTGGAGCACCTGAACACTGCATTTCCAGGCTCCCTGTCAGCTGGGATTCCACACGTGTCCTGGTGAAAGGAAGTAATGAACAGCTAGACTGTGAATCTTCTTCCAGCTTCAGGGATGCTTGAGTAGATTTTGGTCTTTATTTATTTTAATTTTTGATGTTCCAAACAAATTTTAACTTTGCATTTAAATTTGTTGAAGCATTTCACAGAGAATTTGTCTCCAGGCAAAATTCTTAAAAGCTAGTTCTGAGCCCACATACGTTACACGGTTGCTTGCAATCACAGTATTTTAGTAGCATTTGTTTAAATTTATTTGAGCAGTGTTTTACATCCAAAGCTTTAGCTGATCTAGTCTCAGATTCTTTAAAGATAAAACTGTCCACTGTGAACTGAGAGGACAGGGTGATAGAGAATGAATGTCCACCTTCAACTCTGCAGGTCACTGTCTTGACATGGTATCAATCAGACAGAGTTTGATCTTCGATTTTTTGAAGTATCCATGTGTTTAAATGAGGGCCCTAAGTACCCTGTGCCTGGTTGTTGAGACTATCATATGACCTGTAACTTAAGGACTGTGTCTGCAGTGAAGAGTGGCAGCTTGGCACGTGACCTGTGGGGTGCAGGGTGATCAGCTAAGTGTTTAGGCTCCGGGACCCCTCTCCCCACTTTGATACATGATCACATTCACTTCAGCTTCTTCTCGTTTCTTGTGACCAAAACATACCCAGTGCGTGTGATTGGTATGCCAGCAGCTGCAATGCAAGGCCTCTGTGATGCTCTTGCCCTGGATGCTCTCTCTTCTGGATCCCTTAAGGCTAAGTAAACACTGTGCTGGCTAAGCCTATTGTGCCTTGAAAATTCAAATGACAATACAAACGAACACTTCCATGTGTCTGGCTGGGTGCATCCATGTTTATGGCAGGGATAGATAATTGCCTCCCATTTTTCTCACTAATAGAACCCCTTTTGTACTGGGGGTAGCAATGAGTCCAGTTGAGAGACTGTATTTCCAGCCTCCTTTGCGAATGTGGTGTGGACAGTTACGGCTGGGAGCAGTTGGATACAGGACTTCTGGGCGAGCCCCATAGAAGGGATATAGACTCAGCCCTTGACCCTTCCTCCTTTCTGCTGCTTGAAACGTGAACTTTTTAAAAAATTTATTAATTTTTAGAGATAGAGGGAGAAACATTGATTTGCTGTTCCACTATGTATTCATTGGTTGCTTCTTGTATGTGAAAGCCATTAGGAAGGAAATGCAGAAACACAGATGAGATGGTGGCTTGAACTGAAGAAGTAAGTGTTGGTAGAAAAAAATGAAATAAATGTAAGATAACTACTAAATACTTTGAATGATCAGGACTTGGTGATGAATTACATAAAGCTGAGGGAGTAGGAAAAGGAATTTATCTCACATGGAGGAACAATATTGTGATTTGTAAGAAATACATAGTTCCTGACTCACAGCTCCCAAAACTCTTAAATTTCCTAAGGGTTTAGAATGATAAAGGTGTCTTTTTGCCATGTGACTGAGGTGACTTTCAGAAGCACCTATGGATGGGGGTTCAGAGAGCTTCAGGTTGGTGAACACAGAGGTGGGGGGAGTGGGAAGCCTAGGGAGGGTATGGAAGCTCCACACCCCGTCCCACATCACATACCTTGCCCTGTGCCTCTCTCATCTGGCTATTCCTGAATTATATCCTTTGAAATAAGTCAGCAATTTTGTGATACATGGGTTTTTCTGAGTTCTGTGAGCCATTCTAGCAAACTAATTGAACCCCAAGAGGGGAGGACATGTCATTGGGACCTCCCACCTATAGCTGGTTGGTCAGTAGCATGAGTAAGAGCCTGGGCTTGAGGCTGGCATCTCAAGTGTGTATGTGGTGGTGGGGGAGTCTTGTAGGACTGAACCCTCAACATGTGGAGTGTAATATTATCTATAGGTAAATAGTGTCAGAATTGAGTTGAATTTTTGAACACTTTGCTGGCATCTGAGAATTGTGTGTTGCAGGGAACCCCATACCCACGTACATTGGAATTGTATCCAAGAACCCAATTTAGGAGGTGAGAAAAAGGAAGCCATCGTGGACAATACTCAGTCTTTGATAATGCCAGCTGGGTGGCTGAATTCATAAAAAGAAGCCCAGACTGAAGGGTAATCAGATTTAGGGCAATCAAATGAATTCACTTTTGAACTGTGGAGAGAATCAGAGATATGAAACTCAAGAGGAAGAGATTTGCACTGGAGAGAGATTTGGGAATCATCAAAATATGTGGTACAGAGTCAAGGGAGGTGATGGAACACACAGTGAGAGAATGGAGTGAGTAGAGGTCTAAGACCAAAATCCTAAAAACAAAATATGAGGATGTTTGGTGTGGTTATTAGTCAACAGGGTCCTGAATTTGAAAGATATGCTCAGTTTTCAGATTTGAAGGCCATTTGTGTGACGTCAGAACCTTGGGAAATGTGCTGGTCTCCTCCTTTTGGGAGAGTTGCTATCATCTAGTGTTCACTGCCACACCTCCGTGTCTCCCTGCAGAGGGGTCTAGAATGGGGTCGGCTCCATCTGTTGGCATGACTACCAGGTGACCAGTGTGTGGCGCTCATCCATGAGGAATTGACTCAGAGACATGCTGAGACCCTGTGAGACCCTCTGAGAGGGTAAGACCACTGGACAGCAAGTGTCTAAAGGGCACTTGATGAGTACAGAACCAATAGGTGCTGACCCAACAGGGCATCCACCAATTCAATTACTTTTCCTTTGGAAGGAATTACAATGCTGCAGTGATTAAGGCACAGGTGCTAGGCAAACTTAAAAGGTTCATCCCAGCTCTTGCATCAGCTCCTTGACCTCAAGGAAGTTATTTAACTTCTCTAAGATTCAGATAATTCATCTATAACATAAGAGAAAATAATAGCATCCCAAATCATAGGGAAGTTAAGGTTTATATGAGAGAATCCATATAAATCCCAATGCCTGGCGTATTGTAAGCATTCTGTGTTAGCTATAGGTGCTGGGTACCAGTTATTGCCTCTCCTCTCCAAGTCACCCACATTACCAGCTGTATGATAACGGAGATTGAAATACTTCTCTTTTGCGGTGAGCCCAGTATGAAGCTTTGTCATTGCGGGTTTTTACAGGAGGGGGATTTCTTGCTGGTTTCTTGCTCCTGCTGCTTGGCTGTCAGTGGCACGTGTGATAGGATATCCAGGGGGACTCCCTCCAGCAGCACACCAGGGTGTAGAGTCTCCTGTCAAGCTTGTAGCCTAGACTCATGATCACTTAACATGGCCCTCCTGACATGGACACTGAGCATCCCAGACCCCATGGCACCGTCTCACCATCTACAATTTCGTTTCTGATGCCCTGACTCACTGTGTGCTTGCCACCGACCCTAGCTTGCCTGCATTCCCCAAGTTGTTTCCCCAGGCTGCAAACTGCTGTATTGCTGAGCGGAACCCCAATACCCCAACTTCCTCTGTAAGCCTGCCTGCCAGTCTCAGTGCACCACCCGAGGGCAGTTTCTGCTGGCCCAGCAAATACAGACCAGCTCCAGCCTGGGCAGCACAGCAGACAGCTCTGCTAGCCCGTGGACTGCACCCACATCTTCCCAGGGAGTTCTGAATTTAGAATTTTACTATTCTTCAGCTCTGGTGCTTGGTTCTCCTTTCAGTCATCTAATGTGAGTGACAATATTCACTAGATATGTCATTACTATGCAGATAGTTAATTCTTTTAAAGTTGCTTAGCAACTATTATTCAACATTTAGCTCTCATCAGTTTTTACACTGAGATGATTTGAAACCCTTGAAAGGGTGTACTATTTCAGGTACCTAGCGTTGAATTCTTTCTTTGCTAAAATAGCACAAGTTAATCTTAAATTTGTATAACAACAATACATTTATTTAAGCCCATAATTGCCAATTGAGCCCAGCATTTCTGTGTATCTCTGTGCGAGATTTGCAGAACACAAAATTAGTTGGACTAAATCCATTGTGTTTCAAATTCACTCATCTTGAGAGTCAAGATGCATCTCTTGATCAAATAAATCCTGCAAGGTTGAAAAACGTGGTTAGACTAGATGAACTTATCAGCCTCTTCTATTTCGATACTTTCGTATGAATCTAATTGACATTACAAAGGTCCTCTAGTATCTCTTCTACCAGGTCTCTTACCAAGAGAATAAATTAGAGATCAAATAGAAAATGCAAACAACCCTCAGTGTTGTTGACTGCAAAACCATGAGGCTAGTGCTTGAACAAGAACAGCATTAAAAACAAATCTATATATCCAAAATTTTTGACAGTTCTACAGGTTTGTCCAGTTTTGACCGGTTCTTCCTTATTTAGTCCAAAAATCAAATCCCATCTAGCAAGTGCTGCTAATTAGCTCAGTACACTGCTGAGCTGATCCATATGTTGCAGAGAGTATTCATAACATTCCCAAATAAAAAATACATATTTCATTAACACCAGGCACTCTCAAAACCTAAAAGCTCGATAAATTTTTAAAACCAATGACAGTTAAAATAAGGGGTTCTGAACTTAAAATGCTTTGTTTAGCTTTATTGTACAGACTAACATTTTGGTTTCCTTGACTCAGTAATACTAAATTGCCTATTGGGTTTAGTGGCTTCTTGCATCAGTTCCTGCAACTGTCCTATTTGTTCATCACGAAAGTCATTAAGTTTCTCTTCTGGTAGGGCGGCTCCAAAACATGCCTTTTCAGTTGCATTTTGGCTGTTTTCGTTAGCTTGTTGCCATAGCACTGCTGCATATGCCTAGTAAGAAGAGAGAAATGAAGGTTATAGATATAAAATTAAAATAAGGTCTGTATTCATTCATTTAACATTGGAGGACTTAAAGAATTCTAATTCCAACTATCTGTTTTTCCCCATCACTGAGTCTTCTGACCTTGATGAAAAACATACAAACAATGCTGTGTCTTTACCATTCAGTAATAATTACAAGTATTTTGTTTTTAGTATTTTAAGAGATTTAATAAGCTTTTAGTGAAGTTCTTAACCTGGAAAGCTGCAGGGTAGGGGGCAATTGAGGGTGGGTGAGAACGGTCCGTGGATGGGCTTCAGAAATGAGTATAAACCACCCAAAAATCATGTGAAAAATTGTATGTAAACAAGCATGGCACTGTCCTGAAGCCATGGTTTTCATTAGATTTTCAAAGGGTAGCCATTGGTCTTAATAAATTTTGAGATCCACTTTTAGATATATTAAGTTCATCCCGTCTTCAATTTAAAAAGAAATACTTTGCAAACCTTTAACCTTTTGCACTTGGATGTCGAGTGTGACTCGACACGGTTAGCATTAGAATAAAGGAATCGAGAAAAAAGCAAGCGAGTGCAAAGGGTTAAGCCTTCAATATTTAACAACCATTTTGTCAGGAAAAAAATTCTATATTATTTTTATGCTATAATTTTTCTCTCAATCACCATCTTCAGCCTAATATTCCAACTACCATCGTCATACACAAGTGACACTTTGAAGCAGATTCTCACTTAACAATTAATCTTTCAATCAGGCTGGAAGTACTACTGTATTTCAGTTCATAAAGTTAAAGATGATGTTAAGTGAATTAATTTGTTAACTCTAGATAATGTTGCTATTCTATGTGGTTTAAGAGAATTAAATTGCTTATAACTACCAGTATCACCAAAGAAACGTTAATTCTAGATATTCCCTTTTTGGGGGGCAGAGGGGGGTTGTAATTAGTTTTCATTTCATCAACACAACACTAAAGTGGCTTTAAACATGGAAGGAAATACCCACTTTTCAGCAATGCATACTAAATCCAAGCATGGAAAAGAGAAATCACTAGTCATGAAACTGTTGTTTATATTTATAGATTTCACACCATCCACACCATCCCAAGTCAAGTCTCCTTCTATCACCATTTATCCCCCCCTTTACCCTTTTCTACCTCCTCCCTCTGCCGATCACCATACTGTTGTCTGTGTCCATGAGGTTTTTTTTCCTTAATCCCTTCCCTCTTTTCACTCACCCCCTCCTCTCTGACAGCTGTCAGTCTGTTCTCTGTACCCATGAGTTAGTCTCCACTTTGTGAGTTTATTTTGTTCATTAGATTCCACAAATAAGTAAAATCATATGGTACTTGTATTTCTCTAATTGGCTTATTTCACTTAATATAATGTTCTCCAGGTCCATCCATGCTCTCACAAAAGGTAAGATTTTCTTCTTTTTTTATGGCTGAATAGTATTCCATTGTGTAAATGTACCAGAGCTTTTTTGTCCACTCAGTTACTAGCCTGCTTCCAAATCTTGACTAGTGTAAATAATGATGCAATGAACATAGTGATGCATATATTCTTAGGTTTCTTTGGCTATATTCTAAATCTTTACTTATATTGGAAATAATATTTTCTTCATGTTTTATAGAAATCCATTTCATATAATAACAAAAAACTGCAAACACCTTAAGCTTTATGAATCCCACTTCTAAATATATGCCCCAGAGCAGTGTTTTTCAACTTTGGCACTCCTGACCATTTTGATAATACTTTATAGTGGGGAGGGAGGGAAGTTAATTCTTGCATTACAGGATGCTTAACAGCATTTCTGGTCTCTATCCACTAGATGCCAGTAGCACCCTTCCCCTCAGTCTTGATAACCAAAAATGTCTCCAAACATTGCCAAGTGATCCCAGGCTGAAAACTATTGTCCCAAAGAAACTTTCAAAGGTGTAAACAAGTAGCACGCACAAGAGTATTGTGGCATTGCTTGTTAAAGTAAAAAATTGGAAACTACCTAATTGTACTTCAATAGGAGAAAGGACAATTACACTGAGGTTTACTCAGATACTTTGTTATAATCCATTATAGTAAAGGACTAAATATCTATGTATGAACATGGCTGAATCTCCAAAGCAAACAGAATCCAAAAAAAAACAGGTTTTACAAAGAGGTATTCATTTGTAGAAATAGAAAAACCAATATTCACATTCATATGGAAATGTGAGAAGCTTTAAATAGTTAAAACAATTTTGAAAAAGAACAAAGTTCAAGCATGCAGAGTTCCTAATTTCAAAACTTACCACAAAGCTACAGTAAGTAATCAAAGCCTGTGGTACAGGCTATAGGAGAGACATATATAGACTAACAGATTTTCGTCAAGGTGTCAATTCAACTTGATGAGGTAAAAATCAGACTCCAACAGACAGTGCTAGGAAAACTGAATCTCCACGTGCAAAGAGTGAAGTTGGATCCCCACCACAAACAAAATCAACACTAAAATGGATGATAAGAGCTAAAACCATAAAACACCAGCAAATCTTCAGCACCCAGGGTTAGGCAATAGATTCTTAGATATGACACTCAATGAGCAACAAATGATAAACTGGAATTCTTCAAAATTGAAAACTTTTGTATATTAGAGGACACTATTTATTAAGAAAGTGAAAAGACAAACTACAGAATGGGAAAAAAATATTTGCAAACTATGTACCTGACAAGGAGTTCTTTATATATACTGACAATATATAAAGAACTCCTACAACTCAACAAAAAGACAACCCAATTTTAAAATGGGCAAATGATTTGAGTAAAAATTTCTTCAAAGAAGATATGCAAGTAAAAAGATACTCAACATTGTTAGGGAAATGCAAATCAAAATCACAATGAGATGCCATATCATACCCACTATGGTGCCTATAATAATAGTAAGTGTTGGAGAATTTGAAGGAATTGAAACCATTATACATTGCTGGTGGGAATACAAAGTGGTATATAGACACTCTGCAGCACAAGTTTGGCAGTTCCTCAAAGTTAACACGTTAAACGCCATGTCAGTCACCGGTGACTGACACTATACTTTCCATCCGGACCGGTCAGTCACTGGTGCAATCGGATATCATGGGCTAAATGGAAAGGAAGACAAAACAGGCTTGGCACTTAACGTGTTAAAGAATTAACATATGATTGACCCAGCAATTTCATTACAGGTATATACCCAAAATAAATGAAAGCAGGAACTCAAACATATGGTTGTACACCCATGTTTGTAACAGCATTATTCACAATAGCCAATTACGTGGAACCCAATTGTCCATCAACAGATGAATGAGTGGATATACGAGATATGGTAGAGATTAAAATGGAATATTATTCACCCTTAAAAGGGAACGAAGTTCTGATACATTCTATAACATGGACGAACCTTGAAAACATCATGCTAAGGGACATAAACCAGACAACAAAGAATATTATAGGATTCCACTTATATGAAATATGAAGAATGGGCAAATTTAGAGAGACAGAAGTAAATGGAGGTTACCAGGGACAATGAGGAATTATTTCTTAATGAGCACAGAGTTTGTTTGGTAAGAAAGAGTTGGGGGTATAAATTCTGGACAAAATATAATCAATCAACCCCAAGGCACTGGAGAACCACCAAAGTCAAACAAAAAGTAGAAAGGAGTTGACTCTTCAGAGAATGGCAGAGACACTGGGTTAGATTCCTATTTTTATGGCTTTTTGTCTGAGGGGGTTCTCAGTTGGTGGTGACTGATGAATCAGAGGACAGTGTGGGATAACCATGGCACTTGGAAAGTGAGAAGAGGAAATATCAGGGGGTAAAGGAGCTACAGAAGGGGAACCCCAGATTATGCAAACTATCTCTCCCCAAAATCTCTGTTTAACCACTTAGCAAGGCATGGCTCAGGACAGACTTGAACAGCCCAGCTAAGGTAAAAATAACAACAGATATTTCAGCTGCTTCATGTCAAAGGGGATACAGAATTTGGAATCTAAGTTCTGTTAAGCTAACACCTTGATAAAAACAAAATAAAATCAATACACTTTGGAAAATCATAGTGTGATAATGTCTATCATTCACAGTGTCGGGGGGGGCGGGTCCAAAATTACTATAAACATGAAGAAACAGTAAAGAGAAAAGGCAATGCATTAATATTAGCAAAAACAGGGATTTTAAAGCAGCTACTATAAATATGTTCAATGTGTAAAAGAAAATATGGTTATAATGAACGCATAGAGAAAGTTCACCAGAAAATAAGAAACTGAGAACCAAATGGAAGTTCTAGAATTCTAAATTCAGTATCTGGAATTTAAAAATATAAAATAACTTCAATGAATGCACCTAACAGCATATTGGAGTTGAAAGACTCAAGGAACTTGAAACTGTATCAGTAGGAATTATCTAATCTGAAAACCTATTAAAAATGAACTTAAGAGGCAGCCCAGGTTCCCCAAGCCGCAGCCCTCAGGCACCCGGCCAGCTGCCACGATGCCCAAGAGGAAGGTCAGCTCTGCAGAGGGGCAGCCAAGGAGGAGCCCAAGAGGATGGGGGCCAGGTTGTCAGCCAAACCTGCTCCTGCAAAAGTGAAAATTACAAATTCCCTTACAAGATAGGCATATATGGTGCTGCTATGCCCATAATTTCCTGGAAAACTAAAATGACAGTAATTCTTCAGTTTCAGCAAATTAAATTATTTGCACTCCTTCAATATAAACTCCCAAACAGAAGGACAACTACTATATCTAGAAGGGAAGTTACCTTTCTTCTACAATTATTATAAGATTTTATTAGCAACAATGAACCAACAAACTTAAGTTTGGAGCATTTAATCAAGCTTTCCCTAGAGAAGTGATTAAAAATGCCATGCCTCCTCAAGGAACAACCCTCCTCCCCATAAAAACCTGAAAGTTACCTGAATTACAAAAACTAAATTCAAAGACACTGTGGGGATTTGAAGTACAGCTGCTCAAGTCATTAATACAAAATATCTTATATTACAGAAAAGAAGAATCTATGTTGGCAATGATAATAAATTTGACTTATATTGGCTCTCTTTGACGCAGTTTTGTGATTTTCAAGTCACTGATGATAGATTTTCCATTTTTATAGCATACAAAAAATATTAAAAGTAACCTATGCCATTTGCTATCCCCAATGCGTCACATTGATTCACAGAAAACAAACAATACAAAGTAGCACTAGTGTCACCAATAAGTGTTTTTCTCAGGTGGCCATGAAGCTGGGCCCCTCTGGAATCAAGTTCCCCAGGTTCCTCTGCCCAATAGAGTAAGCCAGACACAGGACTCACCTGTGACTCCAGGCGAGGGGGAGGGGGACATATGTAATACTTTCAACAATAAATATATGAGATTTCCCGTTTAATTGGGATATCACAAAAGGCTTAAAAAATAGTGTCATGTTAAGTAAAAGGACAAGAACCATATGATACAACTCATGTGGAATATAAAACAGAAAACAACAAATGAACAAACAAAAACTCAGACACAGACAACAGTATGGTGGTTATCAGAGGGAAAGGGAGGAGGGAGGATGGAGAAGGTTAAGGGGGTCAAATATATGGTGAGGGAAGGAGACTAGACTTTGGGTGATAAGTACACAATGCAAAATACAGATCATGTATTATAGGATTAAAATGTTAAAAGATAGAGAATCTTAAAAGCAGCCAAAGAAAAAATATTAGTTACAAGAGGAAGCCCACAAGACTATCAGCTGATTTTTCAACAGAAACTTTGTAGGCCAGAAGGGAGTGGCACAATATACTCAACACTATGAAAAGAAAAAAAAACTACAACCAAACTACGTTACCCTCAAGGATATCATTCAGAATTGAAGGAGAAATCAAGAATTTCCCAGACAAGCAAAAACCAAAGGAGTTCATCACCACTAAATTGGCATACAAAAAATGTTAAAAAGGAAAGGCCAAAACTAGCAATAAGAAAATATAAGGAAAAAAAAGTCACCAATAAAGGCAAACATATAATAAAGGTAGTACACAAACTACTTTTAAAGCTAGTATAAAAATAATTAAAATGGCAATAAGTACATATGTATTAGTAATTACTTTAAATGTTATTGGAATAAGTGTTCCATTTAAAGACTTAGGGTGGCTGAATGGATTAAAAAATAAGACCCTCACCTATAATGCCTCATGAGACACAAAGTACTGGTAAAGGGATGGAAAAAGATAATTCATGAAAATGGAAACAAACATAAAAGGCTGGGATAGCCAATACTTATGCCAGACAAAATAAAACAAAGGCTATAACAGGGGACAAAGAAGGACCCAAAAACTTGACTTCTGGGAATTTGAAGAAAACGAAACACTAATTCGAAAAGATGTATTCATGCCTATGTTCACTGCAGTATTATTTACAATAGCCATGATATAGAAGCAACCTAGGTGTCCACTGATAGATGAATGTCTAAAGAAAAAGTAGTGTATCTATCTATATATCTATATATCTATATCTATATATATAGGCGTTGGGCAAAAATAGTTTTACAGTTGTGAGAACATGAAACAATTTATTCTTGTATTATTATTATTGTATTTTACATGCAAACAACTGTAAACCTACTTTTGCCTACCCCTGTGTACACACACAAAATACCACTCAGCCATGAAAAAGAATGAACTGCCACTTGGGACAACATGGATTGACCTATAGGATATTGTGTTAGTGAAATAAGTCAGAGAAGGGCAAATATTGTATCATGTCACTTACCTGTGGATCTAAAAAACTAAACTAAACAGACTCATAGATACAGAGAACAAACTGATAGTTGCCAGAGGGCTGGGTGGTGGGAGAATAGGCAAAAAAATGAAGGGGATTAAGAAGTACAAACTTACAGTTATAACATAAATAAGTCACAGGGATGAAAAGTATAGCATATGAACACAAACAATATCACAATAACTTTGTATGGTGACAGGTGTTTACTGGACTTCCTGTGGGATCACATCATATAGTATATAAATATCTGATCAGTATGTTGTACAACTGAAACCAATAATATTGTATGTCAACTATACTTATCTATAATGCCTACATGAGACACACACAAAGTACCGGTAAAGGGATGCATGCCTTGTTTATTTAGGAAGATAGGGAGACTAAGATTGAAACTGCAGCTATAAAAACCCTTTATATTTTGAGATTCACATTTTTTTAAAAAAACAAGACTAGACAGAAAATTGGGTAAGGTCAAAATCAATATTTTATAAATACTATATCAAAATAATTTATTCACTTATCTGCATATTAGAAATTGTTATGCTTTCCCTTTTCTGTACATTAACCAGATGCTTACAGGTTTATTTTGCTTTATAGATAATATGCATCTATTAAAAAGGCATTTTGTGTGTGAGAAATATCTATCAGCTGAACATCTGATCATGTGATTTAAGACTGAAGAATTAAAAGTGTCTCTGGAAAACACGAATGCAAGAATGAGGAAGAATGTGATAGAATGATGACTTTTTAATGTAAATGTTTGTTATTACTTCACTCTTGAAACCATGTAAACTTAAAACTTAGAAAAAATAAAAAAAGGATGTTTAATGACTGTCTTTCTGGCAGACAGTGCAGGTGTTCCTGAACTAGACCTTATTCCCTAATTGCTTCTCAGATTTCTCATCTGCCTGTATTTCCTAAAGTGAAGTCTTCCTTCTGAGTTTCCTGTCAGCCTAATCTCTGTTAACACATTGCGGACCAGTAGTTTTATTGCTAGCTTTACCCAGTGGCCAGATAAGTTTCTACTGAACGAGTACAAAAAAAACGTTTTATATACATTTTAAAGGCACGCTTTAAAGTGCAATACCCATTTGCATTTTGAAGTTATTAATTACATGTTCTTACAAGCTAATAATGACTTTTTAAAGTATGATACTTTGTAAAACACTGTAATATGAAGCGAGAATTCTCATGATCCGTCCGCAATGTGTTAAGTCTCTAAAACAGAAAACAGCCAGCATCAGCAGCACCTGGGGACTTGTTAAATATGCAGATTTTCAGGTTGATCCCAGATCTACAGAATCAGAAACTGTGTTTTGAGAAGCCCTCCAGATGAGTCTGAGATCCCCAGAAGTTTGAGAACCACTATTATTATGGTTCGACAGTCTCTTTCCCTGACTCCTTCCTTCACAAAGGGTACATCCTGTCAATTTCCAGACAAACATATATGTAAGTGCTCAGCCCATGCAGAAGATCAGTTCTGCTTAACGTAACTACCTAGGGAGAAGAGGACAATTATTCTAAACACTGCTCTTTATTCAGCCCTCTAATATCCAGGAACTAAGGTGTTTAATAATAAATTTGAAATATTTTTAAAGTATATTTTTATTGATTTCAGAGAGGGAGAGAGAGATAGAAACATCAATGATGAAAGAGATCATTGATTGGCTGCCTCCTGCACGCCCTCCACTGGGGATTGAGCCCGCAACCCAGGCATGTGCCCTTGATTGAAATCAAACCTGGGACCCTTCAGTCCAGAGGCAGCGCTCTATCCACTGAGCCAAACCAGGTAGGGCTAAATTTGAAATATTTTAAGTGTTTAATGAAAAATAATATGGAAAGGATGCCCTGGAGCCCTTTTCACCAAATAAAAATTGAAACTAAGTTAAATAGGAGCAACTATTATAACATAAAAAACTGGGTGTACTGACAATATCACATACTTTTAAACTGCTTTGTCTCATCTCAATTCTTACAACCAAAAGAAAGCCCACTGTATGGGGGAACATATTTGCAAAAGTTATCACTGATAAAGGTTTAATCTCCAACATCTACAGGCAACTTTTACAACTGAATAAAAGGAAGATAAATGATCCAATAAAAAAATGGGCAACAGACCTAAATAGAATCTTTTCGAAAGAAGACAGAAGGAAGGCCAAGAGACACATGAAAACATGCTCAAAGTCACTAATTATCCAAGAGATGCAAATCAAAACGACAATGCAGTACCATCTCACACCTGTCAGAATGGCTATCATCAACAAATCAACAAACGACAAGTGTTGGCGAGGATGTGGAGAAAAAGGAACCCTCGTGCACTGCTGGTGGGAATGCAGAATGGTGCAGCCACTGTGGAGAACAGTATGGAGTTTCCTTAAAAAACTAAAAATGGAACTCCCATTTGACCCAGTAATCCCACCCCTAGGAATATATCCTAAGAAACTAGAAACACCAATCAGAAAGGATATATGCACTCCTATGTTCATAGCAGCACAATTTACAATGGCTAAGATTTGGAAACAGCCTAGGTGCCCATCAGCAGATGACTGGATCAGAAAACTATGGTACATCTACAGAATGGAATACTATGCTGCCATAAAAAAGAAGGAATTCTTACCATTTGTAGCAACCTGGATGGAACTGGAGAGCATTATGCTAAGTGAAATAAACCAGTCAATGAAAGAAAAATACCACATGATCTCACTCATTTGTGGATAATAAAGAACATTATAAACTGATGAACAAAAAGATAGATACAGAGGCAGTAAAGCATCAAACGAACTATCAAATTACAGTGGGAGGGTTAGGGAGAGGTGGGGGAGATAAGAGATCAACCGAAGGACTTGTATGCGTGCATATAAGCATAACCAATGGATGCAAAACACTGGGGGGTGAGGGCATGTATGGGAGTGGGGTGGGGTGGGGGGCAATGGTAAGATATGTACACATATAATACCTTAATAAAAAAAATGGAAAAAGAAAAGGCCATAGAATGTGTTCTGTAGCACGTCTATAAATGCCAATAAAACAAAACTTCTAATGATTATTTTAAATTTAAGATTAAATAACTCTATAATAGCCCAGAAAGACAGCTTAAGATTGAATAAAGGATTCAAATAAAACACAAGTATTTTAGTGACACATATAATGTGTGTTATATACTTCACATCAGTAAATATTTGCAAAAAATTAATTCCCATTGTAAAGATAAAAAGCTAACACGAACCCTGGAACATTACTAAAATCAACTGAATGTGTGTTGGAGAAGAAAGCAATATAGTTAAATGGAGCTTTACTTCAATGTAGTAATCATAATTTATAGTTACAGTTTCTAAAAAATTATCAATATAAAATTAATGACTACAAAGATTCATGTCTTTGCAAGATTTTATGTAATTTTATTCAACTTTGCTATATCTTCCATTTCAAAAACTTTAAAAAACAACAAAAATATTAACATGTTCAGATGGTGTAAAAGGGTTGGAGAAGGGTTATTTTCCTCAATAAAACCTTTACTCATTATGTTAAAACTAGAGGCCCGCTGCACGAATTCGTGCACAGGTGGGGTCCCTCAGGGTGGCCTGTGGGGATTGGCCCCCAGGCTCACAGCCCCGCAGCCCTCCCTGGCACCCCGCCATGGCCTGGTGCCGCCCCACCTGCTCCACCATCCTGCCTGCAGGGTGATCTATCGGGCCTAGGCCCCCCACCTGGCTCCTGGTCACCATCTGCAGGGCAATTGGTTGGGGCTGGGGCCCCCACTCGCACCCACCTTGGCCTGGCGCTGCCCGCTTACCTGCTCCACCATTCCACCGCAGTTCCACTCTTGTTGGGGGCCATCGGGGCCGGCAGCACCTCCACTGCCGCCCGCTGCCAGCGCCACCCCCTGGTGGTCAGCGCACATCATAGTGAGCGGTCGAACTCCCAAGGGGACAATTAGGCTTTTATTATATACTAGGGGTCTGGTTGCACAAAATTCGTGCACTGGGGGGGGGGTCCCCCCCTCAGCCCAGCCTGCCCCCTCTCACAGTCCGGGAGCCCTCAGGGGATGTCCTACTGATGGCTTAGGCCCGCTCCCTCTGAGCGGGCCTAAGCCACAGTCTGGCCTCCCTCTGCAGGAGGCGACCGGGCTGATCAGGAGAAGGCGCCACACCCATCACCCCGCTGCTGCTGTCACTGCTGGCCACTGCAGCCACCAAGGTGTTTTCATCAACACGGACTCCAGTCCCTTCACCATGAAAAAATGTCTGTGTCTGCTCCGGGCCTGCTCAAGCCATGCCGCGGTGGCTCGGCCAGGCCCCCCTGTGTCCCTGCCCACCAGCTCTTGTGCGCGCACAGCCTGTTGACCACTCGTGACTGGGACACCGTTAGGACCAATGAACATATTACATCTATCTATCTATCTATCTATCTATATATATATATAGAGAGAGAGAGAGAGAGAGAGAGACACAGACTAGAGGCCCGGGGCACGGATTCATGCACCAGTGGGGTCCCTCAGCCTGGCCTGCACCCTCTCACAATCCAGGACCCCTCAGGAGATGTCGGACTGCTGGTTTTGGCCAGATCCCTGCAGCAGTCGGACATCCCCCGAGGGATGTGGTAGTGTGCGAAATGGCCGGGAAGGAGCCAGAGCCTGGGCCAAGCTCTGCGCCACTCCCGCTCATCCCAACCCCGCTGCGCCTGCTGCCGTCAGGTAGTGCTTGTACCACCGCAGCTGTGCTCGCCAGCCGTCAGCTGGGCGTCTGGCGCCCATTGGTCAGCTGAGCAGCACTCCCACTGTGGGAGTGCACTGACCACCAGGGGGCAGCTCCTGCGTTTAGCATCTGCCCCCTGGTGATAGTGCTCATCATAGCAACCGGTTGACCAGTTGTTCAGTCATTCGGTCATTCAGTCGCTTAGGCTTTTATATATATAGAAGGGAGGATGGAAATTTAATTTATTCAATATGACCTCAGGATGAAAATAATCGACCTATAATTCATTATTAACCTGAGAATTAAAACTAAGATTTTTAGTTGCTGCAATGATTCTGATCTCAACTTGCTTAAAACTGTAGTCTGGTCAATTCTCAGACCACCTTTGGAAAATGATCCTAAGGTCAAGTTCAGCTGAGTGGAGTATTCACCAAATTTAACCATGTGTGGCCTGCATGTCTCTTCCTTATTATGATTGAAAATTGCTTGTTATGGAAATTATTCTATAGTACATACCTTTTTATATATATCATTTTATATATATCATATTTAGCACAGTAAAGTTTCTGGGAATATTATGGGCATGAACACATAAGCCTAGATTTACTAGAAACAAAAAGGATAAGTAAAAATTCTAGACTTTAATCAAAATAAAGAAAAACTGGACCCATATCCGTGATGGCCAATCCCTAAAACAACTCAAAATAAAAACTATGAAAATATAGTTTCTGATCATTTATAATGTAGTTGCCTATATAGCAGATCTCAATCCCAACTATAAGTTCTGGCTTATTTCTTATAAATATTATACCATACTGCAGTAAAATCAGCTTAAGAAAAATAAATTCCCTTTTGCAAAACAAATTTGCCACTTCATATACAGTCTTATTTATTCTTTCTAAATAAAATAACTTCTCAAACAGAATTAGGAACCTATCTTTAAAGGAATCATAAATATAATTTAACCATAAATTCTCAATAAAATGTAAAAATTGATTTCCATAACAAACAATTCTCAATTATCGTAATAATGAAGTGACATACAGGCCAGTCAGCTGAACTGGACCTTAGGATCCTTTTCCCAAGTAGCCTGACTGACTAGACTACAGTTTCAAGTGAGTTGAGATCAGTACTGTAGCAACTAAAAATCTTAGTCACTACAGGTTCCAAGAAGAATGAGACAGTGACTGCGTAGGCTGGACCTATCTCTAATGCTGTCTACTGAGTAAAGAGGAACCCTACCAACATGCTTTCATTCTCACCTTTCTCATTTCCCAGTTTTGTAAGGTTATCTTAAAACATTAAGGAAATGCAGAGAAGTGGGGATGCCGCACTCCACAGGGTTCATGCACCCATATCTCTTAACAGGTTCCCCCATTTCACTGGGTTAGTCCTACCAGTGATCACCAAACGGCGGCTCGCGAGCCACATGCGGCTCTTTGGCCCCTTGAGTGTTCTGACGCCATTTCTTCAAAATAGACTCGCCCAAGCCAAAAACCGACTTTTGCTCATGGGCCACGAAGTTTCAATCGCACTGTATGTGCGCGCCCGCACGTGGTATTTTGTGGAAGAGCCACACTCAAGGGGCCAAAGAGCTGCATGTGGCTCGCGAGCCACGGTTTGCTGACCACTGTCCTAGCCTTATGATGAGACCAGCTTTCAAAGCATGTACATACAAAGCTCCAGTGCATATAGATAGTAAGTTTTATACTATGTCCTCATACAATAATAGAACAGGAATGTTTTAAAGAATATATATTCACAAAATTGAATATCCAACTCTAAATAGAATTTCCTCAAAGTCTCTATACTTCATTAGTAGACAGACAAATTGTTAACATGATCTAAACCAATATTCCTGGGGAAATGCTTTTGGTGTTTCTAATTTCAATAACACAGCCTATAGTAGTACAGTGCCTTCCTTTTCCAATTAAAAAAAATGTTAAAACTTTGGTAAAATACACTTAGGGAGCAATTAAAACTTTCATGATCATAACCTTTCTTTTCCAGTCTAATTATCAATTGATTTTTAAAAGACAAGTAACTTGTAAGTCACTAGAGAGAAATTATTTTGAAATTCCCAAGAGGTTATGATTCAGTCTATATTTATAAACTATATATTTTTTAATTTAATGGGATTTTTTGGCAGTTCCCAATAATTAAAGCCTCTGGTATTCCATCCTGGAAATTGGCAAGGTACATCAGAATTTTTTATAAATTTCATTTCATTGACTTTTCACAAATGCCTGCAGGCCTGTAATAAACAATGGTAAATAAGAGAGAAGTAAAGACTGGAAGGGAAAAAAGAATAAGAAGAAATTATTGTCCAAGTGGATTAGGCAGAAATTAAAGCTCTAGTTCAGCGATTTTCAACTGGTATGCCACACTGGTGTGCTCCAAGAATTTTTAAAACATGCATCACTGCCCTAACTGGTTTGGCTCAGTGGATAGAGCGTCGGCCTGTGGACTGAAGGGTCCCAGGTTCAATTCCTATCAAAGGCATGTACCTTGGTTGCAGGCACATCCCCAGTAGGGGGTGAGCAGGAGGCAGCTGATAAATGTTTCTCCCTCATCGATGTTTCTAACTCTCGATTCCTCTCCCTTCCTCTCTGTAAAAAATTAATAAAATATATTTTTTTATAAAAACATGCATCACTATTTAGTCAGGGGCACTGACCTCTTTTCCCTTGGATTGTCAAAAAAAATTTACAATGGCCAACACAACAATAGCTGTTCAGGGTGAATGAATCAAAATTATACACTTTTTTTTGGTCAGATTGGCAAAAAATATAATTTCTGGTGTGCTGCAGAATTTATTAATTAGTTTATGTGCCATAAGATGAAAAAGATTGAAAATCACTGGCTGTAGTTTAATGGAAACTAGAAATAAGCTACATGCGTTTGGGGAGGGGAGAGAATTGGCAAAGTGAAAAAAAGGTAACAGAAAATAATGAAGACACTAAGTATCCAGGTCTTTCTTTCAGTACAAATTAGTGATTTTCTGATAAAAACTAAGCAGAGAAACACAGCTATTGTAATTATTCCTTCTTCCAATTCCAACCAATAGCAGCGAATTGTGAAGTGTGAGTCCCACAGGCTACACAGTATTTTTTAAGAGCTGACAAAGAAATTGGCACCAGAATATGTTCCTTAACACCAAATTTCAAAAATAATTTTCCCATTAGAAAAAGAAAAAAAAATGTTATATTGCCCTAACTTCACAGGTTTCTTTTTACAAAATTACTGTAGACTATTCTTCAAACCCTTTGCTATTCTTTCTATAAATTTACTTCTAAATTCCAGAGATTCAACATTACCAAATCCTAAGCCTGACCTCAAACCCTGACACCTCTGTCTTTCATTGCAGGCTCATATTTTCAACTGCCTACAGTGCAGCTCCATTTGGATACTCTTCCATTAGCATCCAATGGGTAACATATCCTTGTCGTTATCATCTCTCCTTTCCCAGCGTCCTCAGGATAAAATCATTCTCAAACATTAAAAATCTTAGAACCAGATGTTAGCAAAAACAGTGAAATAGGGAACTCCAATGGTTCAACTCTCCACAAAAGCAACAAATGCACCTGCAAAAACTGTCAAAACCAACTTTTTCAGAACTCTGGACACCAACAAGAAGCTGGCAGCAACCAGGGAAACATCTAGTCAAAAAAAAAGAGCTGAGTCTCAGTCAGAGAGCTCCATGGTATTTTAACTCTCTGGTCCTGGCCCAAGCCCTCCAGATGGGCAGTGGTTTTAAAGACAGCAGCTCACGTTCCCAGTACAGGTATCCAGTATCAGAGGGATTATAACAGATCTTACTCTCAAAGAATTAAGATTGTTTTTTGTGACCTGTTTGGTGACTTCCTGGAGGAGTAGCTCAAAGGGCTTGCCTTTATCTCAATGACTATGAACTCTCCAGTGCTGGGGGCTGGGGGGCACCTGGAGTCACTTTTCAAAGACATGTAAGGCAAATGTACAAGTCACTGATGCCTAGGACAAGGGATAACAGTTGAGACAAACAACAGGCTAACCAATACACTTCGAAGGAAAGTGATAATTTCCCAAATGAGATGCTGTGGGGAGTTAGAGTTTTAAAAAGCACCCACATATTTCTGGGTATTTAGAATATCACACACATGGGACATAGCTACAATATTGAAAGAGTTTAGATTCCAGTAACGCTGCCTGAACAGGACATCTACACACATGTTTCAAGAGCAAGACATAAATTTATATATTAAGCCACTGAAACTTTGGGACTATCTGTTATGGAAGTTGGCATTAATTATATAAATAATATAGACCTAGAATTGAGGGAACCTAGAAGATAGGCATGCTATTTTGCTATAAAATACTTAAAGAAAAATGACTTTTTACTATGTTCTGTTCAATTAGACTCTCAGCAAATATATTTTCTTTATATTGTTACTAAAAACATTAAAAATAAAAACACAAATATAGCCTGTTCCATGTGTATGTAAATATATAAATACTAGAGGCCCAGTGCGCAAAATTCGTACACGGGGGGGGGGGGGGGGGGGGTGTCCCTCAGCCCAGCCTGCACCCTCTCCAATCTGGGACCCCTTGAGGGATGTCTGACTGCCCGTTTACGCCCGGTGGGATCAGGCCTAAACGGGCAGTTGGACATCCCTCTCACAATCCAGGACTGCTGGCTCCCAACCACTCGCCTGCCTCTGCCTGATTGCCCCTAACCACTTCTGTCTACCAGCCTGATCACCCCCTAACCACTCCCCTGCAGGCCTGCCCCCCCCAACTGGCCTCCCCTGCTGGCCCAGTCACCCCTAACTGCCCTCCCTGCTGGCCTGATTGCCCACAACTGCCCTCCCCTCCAGGCCTGGGTCCCCCCAACTGTCCTCTCTTGCTGGCCTGGTCTCCCCCAACTGCCCTCCTCTGCCGGCCTGGTCACCCACAACTGCCCACAACTGCCTTCCCCTGCTGGCCATCTTGTGGTGGCCATCTTGTGTCCACATGGGGGCAGCCATCTTTGACCACATGGGGGCGGCCATCGTGTGTCTTGGAGTGATGGTCAATTTGCATATTACTCTTTTATTAGATAGGGTATTTCAATAAGTTATTTGGAGAAGAAACACTGCTATTGTAATGATTCCTTCTTCCAGTGCCAACCAATAGCAGCTAATTGTGAAGTAGAGTCCCACAGACTATACAGTATTTTTTAAGAGCTGCAAAGAAATTGGCACCAGTATGTGTGTTACTTAACACCAAATTCCAAAAATAAATTTAACTGAATGTTACATTTCATAATACAAATCATTAGGTAAGTGAAATCACATATACTCAAATTTAACTTGTCTTAAAGTTTTAAGATAAGTAATCAAGCAATGGCTTGGATTTCTATAGAATACATCTATCTTACAAGGAGAATTTCATCTGAGTCAGAGTTTTAGCATTAACATCTGGGAATAGTAACTGTGTAAATAACTATAGATTACTTTTAAGCTAAAAATGAAGAGTGACTATTCAAATTGTATTCAATACAATGCAATTATTCTCCTCAATTATAATGCTGCAGATGAGGAATCTGTGACAAGAGAATAGATCTGAATAATAAAAGGAGAATCATTTGAAACAATGGGAAGGCAAAGTAACAAATGGAAAAACATGCAATTGTTAAGTTTACCTGGAATAACCAAAGCCCTAAACCTGAATTCATCTTGGATACATATTTTTAGACAAAAAAAAACCAAAACAATAGTTTCACAAAATGAGCTAAAACATATATAACCAAAAACGCATTCATGAGCTGAAACCGGTTTGGCTCAGTGGATAGAGCGTCGGCTTGCGGACTCAAGGGTCCCAGGTTCGATTCCGGTCAAGGGCATGTACCTTGGTTGCGGGCACATCCCCAGGAGGGGGTGTGCAAGAGGCAGCTGATCGATGTTTCTCTCTCATCGATGTTTCTAACTCTCTATCCCTCTCTCTTCCTCTCTGTAAAAAATCAATAAAATATATTTTTTTTTTTAAAAAAAAAGCATTCATGAGACAGCATGTCAAAAAAAGTCAAATAGACATAAAATATTAACTTCCTCAAGCATGTTGCCATATGCCATACTTTAAATGTATTATGAATTTCTTCTCAAAGTAGCATCAAAATGCCTGTAACTAGAGTTGCTATTTATCACTCTTAAAGATTTAGCATTTACCAATATTTAATAAAATCCAATTTTCTGATTAATGTATAGGCCATAAATGCTGAAATAAGGTAACATAGAAATATTATCTACACTAATAAAAGAAAAAGATGCAAATTGACCGTACCTTCGCAACACCCACCAGCCAATAGGAGTGAGTATACAAATTAACCCAAAAAATATGGTGGGTTAATTTGCACACACAGGCGCCAAGCGGCTGGGGGCGGGACGCCTGTGTCGTTGCCATGGCGACGATGCAGGCATTCCGCACCGCCCCAGCAGCGCCGGGCCTCTGAGCAGTGTGGGAAGGCGGAAAGGCAGCTCTGGGCCGGAGCGAAGGTGGTGCTGGCAGCCAGGGGAGGAAGGCCCATTCTTGCACGAATCTTCGTGCATCAGGCCTCTAGTGTATTATATAATATGTATACTAGAGGCCCAATGCACGAAATTCGTGCAAGTGTAGGCCTTTGCAGCCCCCGCAGCCCCGGTTTTGTCCGGAAGGCCATCTGGACAGTTGTTCAGCTGTTTGGCTGTTAGGTCAATTTGCATATTATGCTTTTATTACTATAGATTACTGTAGATATGTTACATATACTTACATAATATATATTAATGTAGAAAGCAAAATATAATATATTATAGCCTAAATGCATAAGGTACATGTTTTCTTTAAAAGGATTATAGCTACCCACCCAAACCCCAACAAAAAATGCATAATTTTCTATTACATTGGAATAATATATGGTAGCATTGATTGTCCAAGTATTGCTTTATACAGAATCTATTAACTAGAATCTCTTAAGAATAAGAACCTATCAAAAATGTCCAAAGATGTATATATACCTTACTTTATAAAGAACAGTATTTAAAAAGCTGCATGAATCAAATTTTTATACACTGAATTATAGTAAATAAACAGAATAAAAGTGTTTAATCCTAAAAGCATTGTTAATGTTTAAAATTCCCTTTGGAAATAAAATAATCAGTTTTAATTCATCTCAATCTATGTTCATAAAATCTATAAACTGGGTTTTCTTAAATACTCCTAGTCTATATTATTTTTTAATTATTTCTTTCTAGCGTTACAGCACATGTATCTTCCTATTTCAAAGAATTACTTATAAATATAGGGAAACTAGAAAGGTGTTTATAAGATGAAAAGAACAGATTTTTTTTAAAAGATGAAACAGTGAAAGCATTCAAATTCTATATTCCAAAAGAATATAAATGTCAGCCTCCTAGAAGTACTCTCCTAATTAACCAGCCCCTAAAAGAAAACTTTTAAAACAAGTAGTCTACCAATGGCTTGGATTTCTATATGGACATAGGAACCAATATACATCCAGTCTTGTTATCCTATCTAATAAAAGAGTAATATGCAAATTAACTATCACTCTACTACACCCACAAGCCACACCCATCAGCCAATCAGGAGTGAGTATGCAAATTAACCCAACCAAAAGGGTTGCGGCCATGGAACAAGCAGGAGGCTTGGGTTTCCCCGGCAATGGAGGAAGCCAAGCTTTCCGCACACCCTGGCCAGCCCAGGCCTCCACTCAAGGCTACATAGTTTCAATGATAGAAGATAAATAAATCCCAACAAAAATGGTGGCAGCCACAGAGCTGGAGAGAGCAAGAGGCTTGAGTTGACCCCAGCGATGGAGGAAGCCAAGCTTCTACAGCCCTGGCCTGCCCTGGCCTCCGCTTAAGGCTACAAAGTTTCAATTATAGAAGATAAATAAATCCCAACAAAAATGGCTGTGGCCACAGAGCAAGCAGGAGGCTTGGCTCCGCTCAAGGCTACAAAGTTTCAATTATAGAAGATAAATAAATCCCAGATACCAGGGCCTCTGCTTGGGTCGCCGGGGGGCATGGCCGGCTTGCAAACCACCACAGGCCCCTCGCCCAAGCCGCCCCACGCCCCAAGGGAACCCCCACCCTGATCCGCAACACCCTTCAGGGCAAACCAGCTGGCCCCCACCCCTGTACCAGGCCTCTATCCTATCTAATAAAAGAGTAATATGCAAATTGACCATCATTCCAACACACAAGATGGCTGCCCCCATGTGGACACAAGATGGCCGCCACAAGATGGCCAGCAGGGGAGGGCAGTTGGGAGGGACCAGGCCTGCAAGGGAGGGCAGTTGGGGGCGATCAAGCCTGCAGGGGAGGGCAGTTAGGGGTGACCAGGCCGGCAGAGGAGGGAAGTTGGGGGGGGGGGGGGCAGGCCTGCAGGGGAGAACAGTTAGGGGGGACCAGCCCTGCAGGGGAGGGCAGTTAGGGGTGACCAGGCCTGCAGGGGAGGGCAGTTAGGTATCAATCAGGCTGGCAGGGGAGTGGTTAGGGGGTGATCAGGCTGGCAGGCAGAAGTGGTTAGGGGCAATCAGGAAGGCAGGCAGGAGAGCAGTTGGGAGCCAGCAGTCCTGGATTGTGAGAGGGATGTTCAACTGCCCATTTAGGCCTGATCCTAAACGGACAGTTGGACATCCCTCGAGGGGTCCCAGATTGGAGAGGGTGCAGGCTGGGCTGAGGGACACACACACACCCCCTGCCCCCCCCCCCCCCCCGTACACAAATTTCGTGCACCGGGCCTCTAGTCAGGAAATAAAAAGGAATTGTCATAACAAGGATACCGTGCACAAAGGAATAATCACTTGAAGAAGTCTGGAGACTATAGAAAAGAATCAATTTAGGGAGGCAGGAAAAAAATCTTCGAAATTCTTTTAGTTTTCTAGACTTACTCTCCAGTGTCAGATGTGAATACCTCAGGGATATACAAATTACAGCAAGGCAATCCACTGAAGCAAGGGAAGAAAACATCAGAATTTCTATTTAGGATTTTTATTTAAAAATAAGGAAAATTTTGTTTTACTAGTATTTAAATTGCAGGGTGTCACATAACTGTCTAACATTGTGAAAGTCATGTAGGATTCAGGCAATAAGTAATATAAGGTTAGTTCCCCAGTTCCCCCATGCTACCAAACTTAGAGAAACCTCTCCCTACAACTACAATCTGCCCCTAGAGCCCAGTATTGGGACATGCTATAGTTGGGATAGGCCAGTTAAGTGGATTTACAATTTATGTTATCTGGTCTAATGGACAGGAGACTTTAAAAGATGCTTATAAAGAATCCTGTGGTTGAAAACAACATTAATAATGCAAGCACAAGCAAAAAAGATACTAGTGAACAGATAACTTTCCAACTATTTAACAGATAACTCTTATTTAAAGATTTAGCATTTACCATTACTTAATAAAATCCAATTTTCTAATTAATGTATAGTCCATAAATGCTGAAATAAGTAAAGGGAACATAGAAAGGCACAAGCTCATCATCATCATCAAACACATTGAGATCAAAACAATGGCAATAATGTACCCTTAATATGATGTGATGACAATGGCATTTACTTCTGTGGACTTTTTTCCCCAAACCCATAACCCCAGTTTATTCATGAGGAAAACACCAGACAAATCCCAACTGGAAGACAGTCTACAAAAAATAAGTAAATTAACTAGATGTGATATACTGTTCATACATCACCAACTACTTATTGAGCACACACTAAATGTCAGGTACTAGAGATATAAGCATAGTCACACAATTTCTGATTCAAAGGAGCTTATACTTTAGTGGTGAAGCAGACAATTAAAAGAGTAATAATGAAGAGGAGGGGGTGCATAATAATTGGCATAATTAGAAGTGAACACAGAGTTCCATGGCAGCACTTGGGCTGAGAAATGAGACACGGGACAGAGAGGATATCTAGAACAAGGTGCCATCTAAAGGATAAGAAGTTGGTCAAGCTAAATAGGAGGGGGTGTTCCAGACACAGGAACTAGTATGTACAGTAGTCTAGAGCTACATTATCCAACAGAGTAGTCACAAGCCAATGTGACTTGAACACTTGAAATATAATACTGTAGAACCTGAGTTCTTAATTTTATTTTATTTAAATTTAAATGTAAAAACTGAAGTAGTTCAGCATAGTTAAGATGTCATTTCTCCCAAAACTGATCTCCCCAAGTTTCAGAAAAATCATTCTTCCTGATGTTAGGACTTTTATAGTTACAGCAAACGAAACAGTGTGGTGGAGTGACAGACACATAGACCAATACGACAAAACAGAGAACCCAGAAACAGAGTCACACAAACATGCCTAACTGATTTTTAGGAAGGTGCAAAAGCAATAAAATGGAAGAGAAACAGCCTTTTCAACAAATGGTGCTGAAGCAAGTGGACTATATACCAAAAAGGAAGAAGAAGAAAAAGAAACAAGCGAAACCTCACCTCATATGCAAAAGTTAATCAAAAATAGATATGGGCTTAAATGTAAAGTGTAAAAGAAAGAAAAAAAAAAAGAAAATCTTCAGGACCTAAGGAGAGTAAAGAATTCATACTTGACACCAACAGCCTGATCATAAAAAGAAAAAGTAATAAAGTAGAACTCATTAAAACTTTTACTCTGAAAAACGATCTTGTTAAAGGAATTAAAAACAAACTACAGACTAGGAGAAATATATGCAAACCACATCTTACAAAAAAACAAACTAGTATCTAGAATATATAAAGAACTCTCAAAACTCAACAGAAAAAAAAAAATCTAATTAGGAAATATGCGAAAGGCATGAACAGACATTTCACCAAACACGCGTACAGATGGCAAGTAAGCACATGAAAAGATAGATGTTCACCAGCCTGGCCAGGGTAGCTCACTGACTGAGCGTGGACCTATCAACCAAAAGATATCTGTTCGATTCCTGGTCAGGACACATGCCCAGGTTGTGGGCTCAGTCCCCAGTGTGGGGTATGCAAGAGGCAGCCAATCAATGACTCTCATCATTGATGTTTCTCTCTCTCTCTCCCTTTCCCATCTTCCCTGAAATCATTAAAATATACTTAAATAAATAAATAAATAAAATAGCTTGGATTCTTGTACACAAAAGTCCAAAAACACATTTTCAGATAGAGAGATGTTAAAAAATATTTACTTCAATTTTGGAAACTTTTTTTTAAAATATGAGGAAAAACTAAGATTTTGTTTTTACAAAAAGTGAAATATCTTTAATTAAGTCACCTAACAACTGCCAATAAAATACAATCCCTTTCTAATAATAACTTCTTTTTCAAGATATCACTCTGAACTTCCATTTTCATAACTTATTTATCCTTAACACATTGCAGACGGATCACGAGAATTCTCACTTCATATTACACAGTGTTTTACGAAGTATCATACTTTAAAAAGATAATAGCTTGTAAGAACATATAATAAATAACTTCAAAATGCAATGTGTATTTAATTTTAAAGCATGCCTTTAACATTTATGTAAAACGTTTTTTGTACTCGTTCAATAGAAACTTATTTGGCCACTGGGTAAAGCTAGCAATAAAACTACTGGTCCGCAGTAGTTATACTCCTAAAACTTGACAAATACAAGTGCCTTATGTCATATCTGTAGTTTTCTTGCTCTTCTTCTGCATCTTAAAGTTTCTTGAGGCCCCAAATAATGTGTTAAAAAAGCCACATCTACTCAGTCAAGGGAAACAAAAGAAAAATAAACAAATGAGACTATGTCAAATTAAAAAGTTTTTGCATCTTGAAAGAAACTAACAACAAAAGGAAAAGACAATCCACTGCATGGTAGAAAATATCTGCCAATAATACATCTGATAAGGGATTAATATCTAAAATATATAAGGAACTCATACAACTTAACACCAAAACAAACAAACAATACAATTAAAATATGGGCAGAAGATCTGAATCAGGGGTCCTCAAACTTTTTAAACAGGGGACCAGTTCACTGTCCCTCAGACAGTTGGAGGGCCGGACTATAGTTTAAAAAAAACTATGAACAAATTCCTATGCACACTGCACATATCTTATTTTGAAGTAAAAAAACAAAACGGCAAAAACACCTGCATGTGGCCCGCGGGCCGTAGTTTGAGGACTCCTGATCTGAATAGACACTTCTCCAAAGAGAACATACAAATAGCCAATAACAAGAAAAGATTCTCAACATCACTACTCATCAGGGAAATGCAAATTAAAACCACAATGACACCAGGCTGGGGTTGATCAGTGGTCAACTCATGAACCAAGAGGTTACTGGTTTGATTCCTGGTCAGAGCACAAGCCCGGGTTGCAGGCTCCATCCCCAGTAGGGGGTGTGCAGGAGGCAGCAGATTGATGTTTCTCTCTCACTGATGTTTCTATCACTCTTTCCCCCTCCCTAAAATCAATAAAAACATATTAATTAACACACACACACACACAACATATTACCTCACATATCTCAGAATAGCTACCATCAATAAATCAACAATCATTAAGTGTTGCTAAGGATGTGAAAAATAAGGAACCCTCATGTATTCTTGTGGGATTGTAAATTGGTGCAGCCACTATGGAAAACATTATGGAGGATCCTCAAAAACTTAAATGTACAACTACCCTATGGCCCAGCAATTCCACATCTGGGTATTTATTCAGAGAGATCAAAAACACTAACTCAAAAAGAAGGTTTTCTCAGTTAAAGAAGTCAGCAATTCAAACCTATTAACTGTAAAATATACATGCAAAATCTTACATGCAATTTGAAGAAAAAATTTAAATAATACCGTATTGTAAAACCTACATTTTTTCAGAAAAAAATAACAAAGTATTACATATAGAAACAGCTAAAAAGAAGGCACACATTAATATATCCCAATAGCAATTATTCTGTTTATTTTATTTTTGCAATGTTCATATTACTATAAAAGTGGGGGAGTTTTCTTTGTCTTAAAGTAACAGATAACATGTAATTTTTATTTTTTAGTCTTATTTTTGAAGGCTGTTTTCATAAGAACTATTTTATAGTTCTAGCAATAAACCAAATTTAACAGTCAATAAATATACATTTCAAGTACATATCTGTACATGTGTTATATGATTTTATTTTAGTGCTTCTTTATAATCATGTCCCAGTTTTGACTACAAATTATACAAACTAACAATATATAAGGAAAATCATGTGGACACCGAAAAAGGCCAAAATGTCACTAGTTAAAACTTTAAAAATGTCATGTTATTCTCCCTCCCTTTTTAACTAGCGAATCTAACATCCTTCAAGACACAAAACAAAACCTTGGACTATTTAAATTTTCTCAAAATTTCCAAATCTTTATTTTGATCTTTTCCAGGTCATCACTCATATAATTCAATATTTTTACAATTAATCTACTCTACCTATGTAAAAGTTGTATATTCTTTAAATTTGTATGAAAAGTATATTTGTGTTAAGAAGAACCACAAACATGAAGTCAAACACAATAATGTATTGGTAGCTATCTGCCTTGCAAGATTATGAACTCTGAAGAAGTTATATCTGATTATATCTTATGGATTTTTTAATCACTATAAATTTCAGTGTCTAGGGTAGTATATGAAACATGGTAAGCATTTAATAAATATTTACAGAATGAACCATTTCTTAAATTAAGACAGAAAATTTCAGAGAAGACCTGATAGTGATAAAGCAGGCAACTAACAAAACAGTCAAGAGAACATGAGATGGCCAATCCAAACTCTAGGCAAATTAATACAAAAAATGAATCAATTCCTTCACTTCTAAAATAAAGTAAAAATTCCACATTTTGGGTTTCATACATTTATCTATAAATAATAAATAACTGCACTCAATTTCCCCTAAATTGACTTATTTAAGAAAAAATACATTTACCAAAACAATTATTTAAAACACTATTCAGGGGAAATACATAAAACCTTAAAAATGGGTTAAATTTGTATACGAGAAATGGAAAAAAACACACAACAAAACACATATTCCATTTTAAAATTAGTGAAAACATTTAAAATGGTAACAATAAATCTATATCAGACAACACAAACATGAAGATAATTAGTTGAAATATGAAAAGACAAATACTATTTCAAATAAAACTGAGGTTTTTCATGTCTTTCCAGATACAAGGATCTTCTGCCATCGTGTGGCCACTTTTGAAATTACACTTACACAATAAATTCCTATATCTGACTAGTATTTATTTCCCAATATTAGAAAGGATGAATCCAGTTGTTAACAGGTAAACATTCTTAGGAGAATTTAGTGAAAATGATCATGCATAGTTGCTCCTAGCTTCTCTATTCTTCTTAAGAGAAAAATGGTGTTCATTATAGCTCAAGGAACCACAGGACACACATTTACTTTTTTGTTTTCAAGACTTTTAGCAGTTATGACTATTCTGGGTCTCTACCAGTTCATGGCCTTAAGTTCTGTAAATAATCTTTCCTTATCTCTCCCCCATCTTAGGCATAACTTTATTAAATGGAAAAAGAAGCAATGATATTAAGCTACTTTAACTTGTCCTGAATAATCAGGAACCACAAATGCCCAATATAAGGTTTATAAAGATCAAAAGCTTATTTATAGCTATATAGCACAATAATCATAACAACAATCATAAACTGAAACAGCTATTCATTCATACATTCATATGCCTAGTTATTTGACAGTCTATTTAGAAAAAGCATGAATTAAAGTGCTTGGAATAAGCCTAGTACCCTAGGAAATACACTGAATTCTCAAATATCTATGAAATACAATTTAAGAATTCCCATAATCAGGGTAAATGCTTTTGCTTAAACCAGTGGTTGGCAAACGGCGCCGTTTGCTGCTCTGTTGCCTAATGAGTTTGCCGACCACTGGCTTAAACTATTAATCTTTATAAAGATTATAGTTCACACATTTGATTGGTTAACTTTTTTTATCTAACTGTGGACATCAGCATGTTTGGTCTTCATCCGAAAAATAGTCACACATTTTTCTTTTAAGAAAAAAACAAAACACAAAGCAAGATTTACTGAGCATCCATTATAAGCAAAATATTGTTCTAGGAGCTTCAAAGTACACAAAGATAGGTAAAACATAGTTTTTGTTCTCAAAGAACTTACCATCTACTAGTGCCAAAAATGTCAACAAATAACCATAAGATAATGTAGAAAGCATTGAGTACAAAAACACAAAAAGTAATGTTTTAGGAAATTAGAAAACATGGAGTTTTGCTTTTTACTATAAGAATTAACCAAGAAGCCCTAGCTGGTTTGGCTCAGTGGATAAAGCATCAGCCTGCGGACTGAAGGGTCCTGGGTTCGATTCCGGTCCAGGGCATATACCTGGTTGTGGGGCTTGATCCCCAGTAGGGAGCGTGCAGGAGGCAGCCAATCAATGATTCTCTCTCATCATTGATGTTTCTCTCTCTCTCTCTCTCTCTCTCTCTCTCTCTCTCTCTCTCTCTCTCTCTCTCTCTCTCTCCTTCCTCTCTGAATCAATAAAAATATATTTTTAAAAAGAATTAATCAAGAATAGAGTTGATAGTAAAGGATTAGAGCCGTTTTGAAAGACATTTTAGGATTTGACCAGAAAAAAACAGGAAAACATTTAGGCCAAATAGACAGTGAGAGTCAAAACAATTTAAGGCCACATTCAGAGAATGCTCAGTGGAATATGATTGGAACACAGAATACATGACAGAGAATGTTAAGATGTAGGGTAGGAGAAATATATTCAAATCATATTTTGCACAATTTTGAATTCCAGGTTAAAGAAAAGTTAATGGAAGAACAATGGTGGGTTTTTTAAAAAATATATTTTTATTGATTTCAGAGAGGAAGGGAGAGAAATAGAAACATCAATGAAGAGAGAGAATCATTGATCGGCTGCCTCCTGCATGCCCCCCAATGGGGATTGAGCCCGCAACCCAGGCATGTGCCCTTGACTGGAATCGAACCCGGGATCCTTCAGTCCACAGACCAACGCTCTATCCACAGAGCCAAACCAGCGAGGGCAACAATGATGGTTTTTGACAGGTCAATAATATGATCAAAGTTGTGTTTTATAAGCTGATAGTTAAGAGACTAAAGGCAAGATTATTTATGAAATTATTACAAACATCCAAAGGTAATGAAAATGGAGATAATAGGTCACAACTCTGATATGGTAAAAGGAAATAATCAACAGGATTTAGCAACTATTTGGATATGGAAGATAAGTGAAGGAAGAATTAAAATAATGAAATTACAAAACTTGATACATCACCCTCAAAGCTCTTTCCTAGAAATCCTGCCTTCTTCCTATCAATCTCCTTCCTCTCCCACACTAGAGCTTAGGGTTAAATACTGGTGATTTCATTCCCATTTTACTGATGAGGAAAAAGAGGCTTGGAGTGGTTAATCAAATTACTCAAGGTCACATAGTAAGTGGCTGAATATTAACCAATGTCAGATAATTATTGAAGTGTTAACTGATAATAGTTTAAAATGGAATCTCTCATAGGAATAGCTATATTTTTTAAGGAAACTCAAAAAGAATGGCAAGTTACAGGGTAGATTCATTAGTTACAGAACTGTCTAATCATAAGTTCAATGGTTAAGGGAAAAAGAAGTATTCCTCCATACTCATACGACTCATCATTTGCCCCACTACGAAAAGATCAGCATTCTCAACTTCGACTCTTTGGGGTACAAGTCTCATTCTATCTTGTACAGACTTGTAGCCCACTTATAAACGCCTTAACACTGACCATGTATTAATCTCTGCACCCCCTGAAAAACAGTAGACAGTGAATGAGTGAGCAAATAAACTCAGCCGGGCCACTCTGTCTAGTCCTCTCTGGCACAGTGTGCCCCAAATCCTCACACAGGTCAAGGCCTACATTTGGAAAAATATCTCTAGGCCCCACCTTGAACTTGTCACTCAAACCTATGCTCCTGATTCTGTGCTTCCTTTCCAATTTTTGACATTAATAATGTCCTCTGGATTATTCCTGACACCCAACTTGTTAAGTCCGTGGACAATGGCTGGATCCTATGACATTTCCACGGGTTCCCTAACCCACTGACTTCTTCCTCAGTTATGAAGGAAGGGCTTTCGGTTCCATGCAGTACGCATGTTAAATCATGAGAGGGCTCTCCTTTGACTGACTATCCAGTAGGCTGTGCAGAGGGTCTGAGAGATGGGGTCAAGTTCCCAATGCTGTCAGCTTTAATTTGTATATACTTTCCCAGAGAACCAGTATAACAAATAGTAATTAGCTCCCAGACAGCCCTGCAGGAAAAAAGTCTATTTAACCACAGTGCAGTTAAATAGTATACAAAAACAATTACATCTTATTTTTGCATTATAAATCTACCATATTTATGTTATATTATGAACTAAATATCTGCTTATGGTTAATTCTAGTTAACAATGTTTCAGTATCCAAACTAAAAGGAGGGTGAATTATCATTAATATCTTCCCAGTATTAAACAGAGCTTAATAAACTGGTGGATATCAAAGTATGGTAAGTAAAAAGCTAACAAACACATAATTAAAAGCAACATATGCATCTACTTCTATGACTATAGACTAAGACATAGTAAAAGTTTTTTAAAAACAAAAAAATCATCAAGATTTGGGATTCCAGTTATGCTTTCAGGAAACTAAAGATAAAATTACTAAATAATGATTTAAACTTTGTGTAACTTCACACTAGCCCTGTTACTATTTAAGAAAATATAGTTTAAAAATATACTTTAGTTCAACCTTAACATATGAACTCTTGCCACCCCTTAATTTAGGGTGTAGAGCATATTTTGATAGCATTTAGTTGAAAAGAATAGAACTAAAATAATTTGGCTTGTCTCATCTATCAAAAGTGCCAAATCTGAATTTGTTCTTCACATCAAACAGAAATTAAATTTTCTTCTTTTCAGACACATGGATCGACATTTGTAGATAAATCCCATTTAAAACAAATTTGATGTATGCAAATGCAGGTTTACACAAAGAAACAAATTATGGGCTGAATATTCCCTTTACAAAAGGATTCACTAAAGACTGTATTTAAATAGTAAGCTTGCTAATATACATAAAATACTGTTCCATTAAAAAAATCAATTTATAAACAACCTTTCAGAAATATACTCAGTATAAAAGTAGTTACAAAACTACCAAGCTTCAAAAGCTTCTACTATTAAAATCTTTGTCCCAACAGCTTCGTAAATTGAACAGGTGAAACTAATAGATTAAATACAATAGTTGAAAATGGCGTAGAAATGTGTATTATAAACCTGGCCGATGTGGCTCAGTTGGCTGGAGTGTGCTCCTGTACACCAAAAAGTGGTGGGTTCAATTCCCAGTCAGGGCATATATCTATATACTATTGTAACTGTCCTAATAATAACCATGAGACCCAAGAACCAAAGAACAAAGAATCTGCTTTGCCTCCTTTGTGGAGACAAGCAGTACAAAAGAAGAAAAATCCAGATTCCCATCAGTGTTGCAGTTTTGTTTTGTTTTTTCTTTTGCAGCTTTCTAAGAAGTGCTCTAAGATGTAGAACACAATGTCTGGGAAGAGGAAATCCAAAGCTGATGATCCAGAACTGGAGCATTTTGGACTAAGGGAAGCAGGAAGGACCTGAATGGCCCGTTGGCCATTACCTGCAGATACCTTCCTGTTCTGTTTAGAGTTCCACCTAAGATCAAATTCACAATCCCTGGAGTCTCCACTGAAGACCGAATAGATGTGGGGTCATCTGAGAGCAAACATGCAGCCTTACCACGTAGGATAGTGAGGCCAAAGAAGACATATGAAAAGGATTTAGCTGACTCGGGAAAATCTGATGGTGCAAAAGAGAGTCTGTTGTCTGAAAAAAAGGAACAGGAAGAAGGAGAAGAGGAAGACAGGAGGAAGAGGAGAGGGAGCCATTTAAGGAAGAGACGAGGATAGAGAAATAAAACAAAATATATACCTCAGCATGCATTCCAGAGAAGGGGAAGTACCATAATATACCTCTTTGAGGTGTCTGACTTCATTAGATTGAATTATAAAATTAGAATATAGTCACATTGCAGTTTACAAAGTCGCTTGAGAAATTTGAAGTGACTTACATGAATTAGCCAAGGTGTTATAAGCAGTCTGAAACGACCAGTATATCAAACTTGTACATATTTCCGAACGTTTAAAATAAATTTCTCACTTTGTGCATCTTGCTCTTAGCCTTGTAAAGGCATTTAAAGATGTTCATGGCATTTTTTAAAAGTGGTGTTAAGTATGATTATCAGTCAGAAATCCTGAATTATCTATTGCACATATCTACAACTTACAAAGGGAATAAATAACAGATAAACTGCCAAGGCCCAGCCTGGGAAGTGTGAGGCAGTGAGCAAGGTGACTGTGGACGGGTTGTAGTTTAGACGAAGCGCTGTGACGCCAGACCCACTGATGCTGCACGCTGTTGTTGCAGTGGCTGTGTATATATGCATGTATGTATTTGCCACTCCATTTACTGCCATTCTTAGTTTCGAAGGGGAGAAGTTCCTCTGAGATGTGTATAGATTTTTTTATTCAAAAGGATAGTTTTAAAACTAACTATAGACCTCTTTATCTTCAGAAAAGTAGAGCCACCACATCGAAGTCCAGAAACCTCTGCTGCTTAAACATACAAAAAAATAGCAGAATGTATACTGCACATTGTATGTTTCTAATGATTAAATGCTTTTTGAAAGAAAAAAAATACCTTTCATTTATATATATTTAAAATATATTCAAATAAAGCATAAATATTTTACTGTTTGAGAACTTAGAAGTCAAAATGCAAGTTTTAGAAATACTTCAAGTTCTAATGATTTAGGAGTAAAGAGCAAAAACATGTAAGATAAATATAATCCTCCCATGGGTATTAAGCTAGTTAAATCAACACACAATGGGAAATAGTATCTGAGTTCCTTCAGGCCCAGAAGACAAATTAGGTACCTTAATCAATACAATAATAATAATACTTTGACAGAAAAAAGGTGCTTAAAATAAAAATAAACTAGTAGGAGCGGGCACACTTGCTAATGTGTGTTCAGCACTGTCCAGGAAAAGAGCCGGGAGGCAGGAGTACCCATGACGCTTCCACTGCAGACACAGTGAGGCCTGATGGAAATCTCTCATGCCCACCCACTTCCTGTTATTTTAATTCATGTTTACCAGGCAACCTTCTAAACACTAATTCAGTTTCCCAGAAAGCTTCATAGTCCACCATTCCTTACTTGCAATTCTGAAGTCAAAGAAGTTTAAAAAAACAAAAGCTCTTTCAAAACTTATCTGGCAGCAAATCCTGACCCAAAATAGACATGAAGCCTTTATTTACTGTACTTAATATGAAGAGTCACATGCTTTACTGCAGAAATATTAATGTATTTTATTACAGGATATACCACCCCAGATTCCACTGGGTGTTTCTTAAAATGCAGTAATATGCCTTATTGCCTTTCTAAAATCTAGAAAATTCTGAATTTTGAGACATATGAAAGTGCGTTCCCTGGATCTACAGGTAAATATTCTGACTCCTGAAAAAGGAGAGCCTTCTTCTCAGCCTCCTGTCCTCTACCCACAGAAATGAGTAAATCAGCATTCCAATTTATACTTTAACACTACATACATATACATAGACTAGAGGTCTGGTGCACAGGATTCGTGCACTGGTGGGGGACGTGGCCTGCAGGGATCGGCCCGCTGCGGGAGCAGCTGCTCATCCGGGTCAGCTGAGGGGTGCTCCCACTGTGGGAGCGCACTGACCACCAGGGAGCAGCTCCTGCATTGAGCGTCTACTCCCTGGTGGTCAGTGCATGTCATAGCAACTGGTCGACCGGTCGTTCTGCCGTTCGGTCGCTGGGCTTTTATTATATAGGACTAGAGGCCCGTTGCACGAAGAGATTTGTGCAATAGGCCTTCCTTCCCTTGGTTTCCAGCACCGGTTTTCCTCTGGCACCCAGGACCCAGGCCTTCGCTCTGGCCAGAGTTTGCCGTCTTCATCTTCACTGCAGACTCCAGCCGGAGTTTGCCGTCTTCATCTTTGCTGCAGACTCCAGCTAAAGTCTGTCATCTTCGTCTTCGCTGTAGACTCCGGAGTCTGCAGTCTTGTCTTTGCTGCGGCACTCTGCTCCTGTAGATCCCTTTGCCACCCGCCCTCCCTCTCATAGCAGGCATCTTGCCCCGCCTGGCCACTCCACGCCTGAAACAGCTATGCGGCAGCCATCTTTGGCCTTCTAATTTGCATACTCACTCTGATTGGCTGTGGGTGTAGCAGAGGTACAGCCAATTTACATGTTTGCCTATTATTAGGTAAGATTCCATCAGATTCCATAGTGTGAATCTGATGCCAGTATCTGATTGTCTCTGAGTATAGGTAAAGTCTAATTCCAGACCTATAAGATCAATGACCAGGGCTTATAATCACTGCCCTGAGGGGCACATACCCACCTAGAATTTCTTTCCTAAGCCTACTGGTTTCCAAGCCACCAAGTGAGCCTCTTT
The DNA here is from genome assembly GCF_951640355.1 of Cnephaeus nilssonii. NCBI lineage: Eukaryota > Metazoa > Chordata > Mammalia > Chiroptera > Vespertilionidae > Cnephaeus > Cnephaeus nilssonii. Next base: position 24,269,648 of record NC_137083.1, read on the forward strand.
ACCAGTCTTGCATCCTCTCTGACTGACCTGCCAAAAGACAAACTAGCAGTTAACTAATCTGCCCTCCCAATCCTACCTCCCTGTCAGCCTTCATGCAACCTTCTACAATATTTAGAAAAAGATGAAAAATTAAAATACAATAGATTTTAAGTTATTAAGTAGCAATTTAATTTTGATCAAAATAAATTATTGGAGAATCAATGAATAGTATTTAAGTATGACCTCTAAGAAATTAAACATGAGAAGATCCTTCATGTTACTTACAAAGACTTAATACTATATCAGATGGCCCAACTGATTCTTTTCTGATCTCAGTTTAGAACCCTAACGAATCTAAATATGTCTTCTAGTGATTATGTAAAAAAGAGTAACTAAAGTTTAATTTTGAGTCTACACATTTTTTTTCAGCAAGACTTTATAGTTTTCAATGTTGTTTTGTACATCCTTTGTCTGAATTGTCCCTAAGTTTTTCATTTTTTATTTTTTTTTATTTTATTTATTTTTTTTTAAATATATTTTATTGATTTTTCACAGAGAGGAAGGGAGAGGGATAGAGAGCCAGAAACATCGATGAGAGAGAAACATCGACCAGCTGACTCCTGCACGCCCCCTACCGGCTGCCTCCTGCACGCCCCCTACCGGGGACGTGCCCGCAACCAATGTACATGCCCTCGACCGGAATCGAACCTGGGACCTTCCAGTCCGCAGACCGACGCTCTATCCACTGAGCCAAACCGGTTTCGGCAAGTTTTTCATTTTTTAAAAGTTGTATTTTATTGCTGAGAGTATTACAGATGTCCCCCATTTTCTTCCCTTTGCCCCCCCCCCCCCCCACCGCCACCTACCTCTCCCTCATCCCCCTCACCAGGCCTTCACCTTATCTATTGTCTGTGTCCATAGGTTATGCATATATGCTTATAAGTTCTTCATATTTTTATGGTAAGTGGTATTGATTCTGTTGTAATAAATCTGGTTATTATTTAACAGGAAAGGAGTAAAGAGAAGACTAGATAGTATAGGCGTGCCGTTTACACAGCTTTGCTAGAAAGCTGTAATTTAATACTCTCCAAGTCTGTTCCCCACTAATCACTAGGGAAAGGTACTGTACAACAGATGCAGATCCAGGAAGGTATGGGTGATACAGTATTTTTAACTCAGCTCCTAATAAAATTATATCTTGGAGGTAAAAGAGAACCTTTTGGTCTATCCCTAACTTCAAGAGTAAAATACTATTTCCCTTACTGAGACAACTGAAGTCCAAAGAAACTTTCCAAAAATGACACAGAAGATGTATGTGCCTGACTAGTACAAGAGTTTAATAGTTATATCGCAGCAACTTCCATTCTTATTTCATTATTCAATGTGTGTGTGTGTGTGTGTGTGTGTGTGTGTGTGTGTGTGTGTTGAGAGAGGTGTGTCAATTAGCATCTTGGGCTAATAAGCAAAAATAAATCATGACTTAAACATTTATCATGCTAGAGGTGTAAAAGATAAAAACTTGTTTAACAAGCTTTCCTTTCTCTTAGGAAAAGTACAAAAAGTGAAGAAAAAATCAATAGCTCAGATGTACAAATAAACTGTAGCAAGCATAATTCAAAGAAAAAAACCTATAATCATTTTACACTGCAAACGTTTAATAGCTTTTGGAACTTAATTTCCAAAACCTTAACTAGACTTTCATGAGGTAAGAACACAAGATTTTTGTCTATCTAGCTGTGGGATACAAATCATTTTATTTTTATAGGCCTTAGTTTTTTCTTTTTTAAGAACTGCAAATTTCTAGCCCAAGATGGCAGACTAGAGAAATCACAGGATCTTCTTATTTCTTCTCCCTCCCACAACCGCACTGAATTGATACTAGAGAAATTCGTTAAAGGAGTAATCCATTATGGCTAAGAGAACAAAATGGAGCCATCAGCAGCCAAGAGACTGCAACCAATTTTTCAAGATAGGAAGAGGAATGTAACAAAACAGCTCAGACAGGGGACACCACAATTTAGAACACAGAACAGAAAAGACAGCTGAAGATAAAGCCGAACTGCCATAACCAAATGAACACAGACTCCAGCGAGGTAAGGAAGTCAGGAGTGAAAAGCAAATCCAGGGAGATGAATTGAGACTCTGTAACTCGGAAAGTAATTTTCCAATCAACAAGCCTACCTATATGTAGAGTTCTCAGTCAGTTCTTATTGCTTAACTTGCAAATATGGACAGTTAACCAAATTCACAAGATATGTGAAACATGAAGAGACCAAATAAAATTTTAAATGTCCCCAGGAGAAGAGATAAATTAAGAAATAAAGAATGTTGCTCTTTATTATAAGCCCTCCTATACTAATTATTTTTTAAACTACATGTATACATTATTTTGACTTTTTTTTAAAAGTTTAAGTGAATTAACTGGAAACAAGTGAGAGATTACTAAAGCAGTGTGAAGCTCCCTTTGTTTTTTATTTATTTTATGTTTTTGTTAATCCTCACCCAAGGATATTTTGCCATTGATTTTTAGAGAGAATGGAAGGGAGAGAGACAGAAACATTGGTGTGAGACACATCGATTGGTTGCCTCCCACACATGCGCCAACCAGAGATCGAGCCCTGTAGTGAGGTATGTACCCTTGACCAGAATCGAACCTGCGACCCATCACTCTTGCATGACAACGCTCTAACCACTGGACAAAACTGGCTAGGGCAGAAGCTCCCTTTCATTCAATTCTAATACTCCCTACGTAAGATTTCATACATTTATTCTTATTATGCAACCATAAAATATATTTATTTCATAAGATAGTAAGTAAAACCAGTAAAATTAACATTATGCATATGTAATCCTTTTATGTTTAATTCTGTGCAAAAATTCACTTCAAATTTTTAAGACTACATGTATACATACATACACAATACAGACATCCCTACATACATATACAGATCTAGCATATTGATACTGTCATGCTATTACCATTATTTTAAATCTGTAAATTCAAATTTGTGACATCACCATTCAATAAACCATCACAAAAACACTACAATGAATAACATGCAGAATAAACAGTACAACTGAGAGGTCCCCAAATGACTGGCTCATACTTGGTAGATAAATCCCACACACACATGATCCATCTACTGAATAGAGAGGTAATTCATTCCTTTTCTCCCCAAATCTAAAACACAAACTACAAATCAGGATGTTCAAAAGCAACATAATGAGGTCCCCAAATTAGGTAAGAGAGGCGTACAATTATAAAAACTGCAAAATACCCACTCAACCCTAATTACACTAAGTTTAAAAAACTCTAAATATAGGTGACATGCAACTTAATCATACTTTTATCTGATGATCCACTTCAAAGTCATAAATAAGAAAAAGATGTCCCATGTGAGCTTCAAATGGGTGGTTACATTAAATTTGAAGTACTTCCTCCTCTCTAAAACAAATACCAAAAAAAATAAAACAAAAAAGCAACTGTTATGAGATCTAAACTATCACACAAATCTAAACAATTAAACATAATCAAGGAGGAAAAAGTATGCTCCTTTGCAGAAGTAGTTAGGACAGACAAACACAGAAGAAGAAAACAGAACAGTTCCCGCATTATGCTACTACCTTCATTCTCTTAACTCCTAAATGTTAGTGGTCTATCTGACCACCTTTCCCTATGTTATACCCAATCTGGGCACTTTCACCCACTCTCTGGACCACCAACTACAGGTAATATCTCCTGAGTGTCAGACCAATATATATCTCAGAACATCACTTGACTGTCCCACCAGAACTGTTAACATAAAATGTACTATTCTGGTTATTGGTATCATGGTCTAAAGCCTGAGAGTTATTCATTCTATTTCCTCCCCCTCACTAATCCTTCATCAATCCCCAAATCAAGTCCTATTCTACCTTAAAGAGGATAACACCTAATCCATACTTTCCATCCTCACCTCTGTCTTGGTGCAGGCACAAATATATTTAGGATTATTACATCTCTCCTAACAGTTCTCCCTATCTTCAGTCTGGCTCATTCTTCAATCATTCCTTATATTGCTGCTAAAGTAATCTTTCTAGAATATAATCTGAATCATTTCCACCACTGCTTAAACTCTTTCAATGATCCAAAATAAAAACTTAGTCCTTAGCAGAATATCCTGTCTCTTGCTAGCTCTTTAGCTTTATCTCTTCTTAGTCTCCCATATAACACACTAAGTTCCAAACACATCACCACAGATCTGGGGGAATCATACTACTACTTACCTCTGCATATGTTATTCCTTCTTTCTAGAAAGTCTTTTTCTTGACACAGTCAAGTAACTTTGACTTGCTCAAGACTCAGCTTTGACATCGCATGTGGCCTTCAACTTCCTCCATCCCCTCTTGCTCCCATAACAGTTAACAGACAGCCTTTTATACTATAGTAGAGGCCCGGTGCACTTGGTGGGGGTGTCCCTCAGCCCGGCCTGTGCCCTCTCGCAGTCCGGGAGCCCTTGGGGAGCAAGCCTAAGCTGTCAGTCGGACATCCTTAGTGCTGCACTCGCCAGCCGTGAGCCCAGCTTCTGGCTGAGCGGCACTCTCCCTGTGGGAGCGCACTGACCACCAGGGGGCAGCTTCTGCGTTGAGCGTCTGCCCCCTGGTGGTCAGTGCGTGTCATAGTGACCGGTGGTTCCACCATGTGGTCAATTTGCATATTAGCCTTTTATTATATAGGATTATAATTAGAGGCCCGGCGCACAAAATTCATGTGCGGGTACAGACCCTAGGCCTGGCCTGCGATCAGGGCCATCTTCCCCAGATGCCCACAACTGGCCCCACCCCCCGCCACCACCCACTCCCGGTTTCCCATTTGCCATCGGGTGATTGGAACCTGACCGCCGGGGGAAGGGACCGAGAGGTCAGCTGTTCCCGCCTGCTCGCCGGCCCTGGCCCCGCCACAGGTTGCCCTCTGTGTGTGGGGCAACTGGTGGGGCGGAGGCCTTGGCCTGGCACCACCCGCATCCCCCACAACCCACCCCCGGTCCCCCATTCGACAGCGGGCGATCGGAGCCTGCCAGCAGGGGAAAGGAAACAAGGGGGGGGTCAGTGCGCCCCATAGTGACTGGTCGAGGGGTCATTCTGGTTGTTCCACCATTAGGGTCAATTTGCATATTACCCTTTTATTATATAGGATTGTAGATTATATTCTACTAAATTTTGGACACCATGAAAATAAAATAGTTATTATTCATTTTTGTGTCCCACATGACTAGCACTTTACCTGGCAATAATAAGTGACCAATAACTATTTATAGACTGTTTAAGCCTTTTTAGATTTTCCCAGAAACAGAACTTCCACTATAAACATCCCCCAATAGACGTAGAGCAAAGCAGCCATTTAAGAAAAAGCACAGAAGCCAGTTAAGAAAGCAATAGACACAAACAAATGGGACAAAAAGAGAAAATTAAACACATGGAGTCTCTTCAGAGCAGCTCCTGGGAGCTCACTGTTCTCTACTCTGTCTCATCCTATCACAAACATGTTTTACTTGCTATTTAATTTTCAATGCCTATTATGATTTCCCAGAAAGTAAGTTCTTCTCTCCACAACTGGGTAAGCACAGGGAGAAAAAAAGGAATGCACTGTCTAAATCAGCTGTACTTCAAAACTGAGCTAGTTAACACTTTAAAATGCCATAATAAATAAGACCCCTGAGCTACCCAGCCCCAACTCCACTTCCAATAGTTGCCTCCTACAAGACTTGAGAGTAAGATCACAATAGATGTTTTACCAACCAGTTACCAAACGTTCTCCCTAACAGATTCTCAACATCTCATCCTGAATTCACAATCTTTCTCTTATGGTAAGGAATTCTATAAAATCGCTATTTACTCTGTAAATATGCATTTACAGTTTTATCCTAAAGATAAAAGGAAATGGATTTCTCCTACCTACCCCAAATGGTTCTTGAACAAAAACTTCCCAGCTGAATTCCCTCTAATATTGGCCACAGTTGTCCGTGACGACAAACCAACGAAATAAAAAAACTCGCCTCCTAATACTGTGGCCTCTAATATTCCCAATCCTTCCCCTTTCTTTTTTCCAGTGGTACCCAACTTTGCCCGTTAAGTAAGACACATTCAGAATCATTAAATTCATAAGTCGTTTCAGAAGTGTGTGAGAGAATCCCAGAGACCAACTCCATGTAGCACAGTAAGTCCACAACTGTGCCAGTCTCAATTAGCTTGATATAAACATAAAAAGCTTCAAGCTTGTAATAATACTCAGATAACATGTACCAAGTTTGTAATCATCATTTACCAAAAACAACAGAAGTCCATTCCATAACTAGTATCACCAATATAATAATCATAAATCAGATGTTCTGAGGAACACAAGGGGAAAACGACTTAGAAGGCTGAACGAGGAATACCACTCCCCGTACTGCTGCCCTAGCCAGGTTTTTCTCCCCTCCAAGTCATTAGACTCTTCTCTACCTCATCCTTGGAAAAAAGAAACTGGCTCTCTTGATAGAATCCACCCTACTTATTCTAACTCCCACACTTAGACTGAGGTGCCTTGTAATTGTGAGAATTATTATTTTATCCAAATAGGTAATTAGATTTAAACTCACCTTTACCCAATTGCTAACGATAAGATTCTAGCCCCATGGAACACACTTTTGTTCATTTAAAAAAAAAAAAAAAGTAAACATGCTAGATCAATAACAGGGAAGAAGGGACAATGCTTCCCTACAGAAACATTTCCAATTAATAAATTCAGAATAAAAGAGAGAAACAAAGTCACATTGGAACACAATGGCAAGATCCATCAGTGAATGTTAAAATTAGTTGGCCACATTTAAGGAGAAGAAACAGGATATCTGTACAGCCTCAGAGTATCTCCCCCACAATATGTATTAATTTCAAAAAGGAAAACAGTAACTCTATAGTGGAGAAACTTGCATATGTCACCTTAACCAAGTGATCACAGTTAACATCACCAGTAATAAGTAATTGACATAATGTGCCCTCTGACATGATGTATTGAGGAGGGCAGGTCGCCCTGGTGGGACCCTTCCCAATAATGCATATAACCAATCTAATCAAGAGAACAACACATCAGACAAACCCAAATTGAAAGACATTCTACAAAATAACTGACCAAAACTTTTCAAAAAAGTTATGAAAGGTGGGCAAAAACAACAGAGGTAAGAAGAGATTGAGGAACTGTCATAGACTAGAAGACATTAAGGAGACAGGATAATTAAATACAATGTAGGATCCTGGATTGGATATTGGAACACATTACGAACATTAGTGGAAATATGGGCAAAATGTGAATAAAGGCTGTAGTTAACAGTACTGTCGCAATGTTAATTTCTTAGTTTTGATTATTGGTTGTATAAAATGTTAACTCCAGGGGAAGCTGAGTGTAAGACGTGTGGGAACTCTGCACTGTCTTTATAACTTCTGCAAATCTAAAGTAATTTCAAGAGAGTTGGGGGGGGGGGGGAACCCACGCAAAAAGCTGAATTCCTGATACCAAGCCACCTAGGTTGAGCAGCACATGTTTTACTTACCCAGTTTTTTTAATGCCTCAGTCTCTCCTCCAGCCTACTCCCAATTTATACTGAGTTCCTATTCCTTCCCAAAGAGCCTCCAAGTTCTTAAACTTTAGGACCTCTCCAAGTGTCTTTACTTCTTCCCAACGCAGAGCTAGACTCCCCTCCTGTCCTGCCACAAACTGGCCTGGCTTGAAAGATGTGATTTAAAAGCCTTAATATCTTCTATTGCCATTAACAATTTACAAAATGCTTTTTAAAAACATTCACATGCAAAAATTTAGAGGTGTATATTGCAACTACTGTTATTTCACAGATAAGGAAATAAGACAAGAAAAATGAAGTGATCTGACATATTTAATAAATGCCAGAACCTGAATCCGAATCCAGTTCTGACTCCAAGACCAAGTTACCATATTAAAAGATACCAGTCTGCATATAAGGACATTCAACTTCCTTGAGTAGACTCCAGGCAGGCTACTGACATCTAATATCCATGATATTGAGGAAAGTTCTAAATTTCACCTTTGTCCTAAATGTCCCTCCTGCCAGCCTCGAAGATTCTACAATCACGAATTCTGGGATTCAGTGACAAGGTTGTGTGTTCATCCCAACCTTTATGATTTTTTTTAAAACAGACTTCAGTCATCTCTTCAGCCATGAATATTTTAGGCTGAAGAATCGCTCACCTCTGTTCTAAAAAAATTCCTTCATGCTTTCAAATACCTGAGATGTCGCTCTAATCTCCAATTCCATTCATTTCTTGATATTTACACATCAGAACTAGAGGCAATCCTAGGAGGGTCCTGAACCCCACCAAATACTCTGAATATCCTTTCCCTTCATTAAAAAAAAAAGGGGGGGGGAGTCAACAGGTTAATTCCTAATGCATGTGTCTGCTTTAAATTTAGTGCAACGTTGCAGGGCAACGTGACCTGAGACTCAGGAGAAACCAACTTTCACCTGACGTAATTGACCAGCCTTTTCCCCCTTCACCGCGTGTCGTCCCCCAGGCTTACCTGATTTCTGGATCAGTCAACTGAGAACATTATTAAGGCCCACCAAGGTGCTCTGAGGTTTTAAAAAAATAGGCATTATGGAAGCAAGCCTCTAAGTTTGCAAACTTACAGGTACTGACAAAACCATTAGCTGATTGACAGGCGCTTGCTCGGTGCGGGGCACTGGAGGGGACTTAAGCTCCCCGAGCACCTGACGGTGATGGATTCACTTTTTGCAACCTCCCTTCCCACCCCCGCGGCGCCTGCACCGCAAGGAGCTCGCTCAGCCCCAATGAACTGCAGACGCCGACGTCCCGGCACCTGGTCCAGCGAGGAACGGGTGGGAGAAACGGGCGGGCTGGGGATGCAACTTGGGGGGTAACTTCTGAACAGCTCTGCGCCGTTTAACTCAAACGGAACAGGCGGCTGCCGCTGTGTGGGGCCCGGGAAAATCAGGTGGGACAGGCGGTCTTCCACGGGAACAAACCGGGACACCTGGGGGCGTCGGGGGGGACGCTCAAGGGTGGAGGGCGGAGAAAAGGGGGCAGCACTTGCCTCCCATTCCTGCAAGAACCGCCGGGCCTCGTCAGCACCCACCGCCTTGTGTCGCCTAAACTCGTCCTTCACGTACTGGTCGCCCAGGGCCTTGAGGTCGGGGGGCAGCGCGCGGTGCAGCAGCAGGATGCGCCGGTACAAGGCCCGCACCCGCGCGACGTGCGCGGCCGGCATAGCGCCGTGCGTGCGCCTCGGGCCGCAGACCGCGCCTGCGCACGGGGCGGCGCGCGCGCGGCTCGGCGCCGGGGAGCCGGGGAGCCCGGAGCCGGGCGGAAGAGGGCGTGCGACCTCTAACCGGTTTGGTCCGCCCTAAAATCAGGACCTTCCGGAAACGGAGCGACGGCGGCGGGCGGGGCCCCGGCCGGTCGCTGTCTGGGCGGGGCGTGGAGTCGGGTCGGAGCCACTGAAAGGGCAACGTCCGGATCAGAGAGGACGCCAAGGACACAATCGGCCTGAGCCAGTTGTCACCCCACAGCCACACCCCATCATCTTTTTACACTCATCTTCCTCTCTGCCCTCCTGATGAAGGCCTGAGAAATCCTTCCTCGAAATCAGCCTCCTCCAGGAAGCCTGCCATGCTTACCTGGATGCCAGAGGGATTCGAGTGGGATTGATCTTGTCCATCCAGGAGCCTACCAACCCTCGCACTTGGCACAGTGCTGGGCTCCTAATTTGTCTCCTGAAGGGTGTGACCTCTTTCATGTCATTCAAGTGACCCGGAGCCAGTTTCATGACCTCAAGTCAAATTGGCTGCAGAAAAATCATTGGGAGGCATTCTAAAAGTATTGTTTCCCGGGCCAGGATGCTGGAGATTCTGATTAGTCTGGGATGCAAAAGTCGAATCAGGACGTTTACAAATTTCCCACCTTGTGCAAAGGTGATGCCGAGGGTGTGGCCGGTTTCCAAAGCTGACAGCGACCCGGCCTGGTTCTGTCCGGTCACACCTTTGGTCCTTCAGCAAATCCTGATGGTTCCACCAACAAAATAGGCAGAGTTCGACCATTCCCACCAATTCCTGCTCCACAGTTGTCTCTTTAACTGGACAATGCGGTGGCTCCTTGGATTCCTGCTCCTGGCCATGACCAACTTCGGTCATTTCCCACCTAAACTGTAAATCAGATGTCACTCCTCTGCTCCACAAAATCCTCCAGTGGTTTCTCATCAGAGTAAAACCCAAAGTCTCTCCGCTTCTTAGCTCTCTCAAGTTTCTCCTACTGGGTTGTCCCTAGTTGGCCAGCTATAGCCACACGGGCCTTCTAGTTCCTAGGTCATCTTTGAACAGCCCAGGCACACTCCCAACTCCGGGCCTTGGAACTTGCTGTTCCCTCTCAGCTCATTACTTCAGGACCCCTTCTGATGACATCCTCCCTGGCGAGTGCATTTGAAATTGCCACGTGCCAAGAACTCCCTAACCCCCTTCTCGGCTTTATTTTACTCCGTAACACTTACACATTTTACTTGTTTATTATCTGTTTCCCCCACCACGACCCTAGAAGAAAAATTCCATGAGGGCAGGGATTTTGTGACTTTTTAAGAGGGTCAGGTGACTCATGACCTGTTGGTGATAAAGGGGCAAGAGTGTAGTAATCACTGAGATTCCCTCCCAGACCCCAGACTCTTGCCTGTGCAAACTTTTTGAAAGACAAAGACATGTATCCTGCTACCAAAGGCAGCGACTTACTCATTTTATATTATCCTATTCAGGGCCTACCACAGTGCCTTACAAATAGTAAGCACTCTTAATATTTATTACCTTGAATGGACTTTTTCATTTTGCTTAAATTTAGGAAAAATATTTATTTAAAAGAACACAGACCATTTTCAAAAAAATGAATTTAAATTGGTATTATGACAAACCACATGAAGGGCAAGGATTGACCAGCAGTGTGGTTATTTACTTCAGGAAATTTTTTTCTAACCATACTTCATCTCTTAATATCCCTGTAAATTAAAAATTAATTTCTTGTTCCAGTTGACTTTTTTCTGGTTTCCTTTGGGGTTAAAGTACATGTATAATAAATACTTCTTTTAGAGCTAAGGTTCTTATAAAAATGTGGAAAAAACAGTCTGCCAATGAATTAATAAAAAAAGTAACAATAAAAGAAGTAATTCAGCCTAAAAGGAGAAAAGGTCCACAGAGCATTGGGCAGTCGATGCTCAGAAATGGCAAATGATGGGTGAGAGAGAAGCCAAGACGTAGTGGTGTGGTTATGCCTTGAGGTGAAAAATCAAGAAATAATGGCGAGAATAATTGTAGGTGACTTTTTTTTTTTTCCCCCAATGGGCTGGACAGCGAATATGTCTTGTGGACAAAACTTTCTCTTTGTTAAAACTTCCCATTGACCTTCCAGTTTAGGCTGACCACTTTTTCTCTTGTGGTCAAAATAGCCATGAACTGAAAAGAAATTCCTTGCCACACATCCAGATCAGTACACTCCGTGCAGGCCTTTCCTTTATCCTTCCTCCACATGTTTCCTTTTCCTTTGTGTTATTCAACGAGTCACTCAACCACGCTGTGCCTGGGTTTTCTCACATGCCAAAGAGCTGGATTAGGTAATTCTCACTGCCTTCCAATTTTACTAGTCTAATCATGATTTCTCCCAGATTCCCTTCAACATGTTCTGTAAAAGTAGAAACGGATAGGTAACCACTTTGAAATGAGTGCTTTGAAAAGGTTTTATTTAAGAAGAAAGGGGAAACCTTTCACAACTTGATATGGAGCACATCACCTAAGCCTGTCAGGGCACACAAAACATAACCGCCGCAGTGTACCCATATCCAGAGGGAAGGGCAGCACAGCAATTGCACAAATACAGACAGAAGAGACTGCTAGGGAAGTGTTTTTAACAACCAGAGACAGAACTTTGAGGTCAAAAGAGAGAGAAATCAGTGAATAAGAAAAAAAACACAAACGGCCCGACTGGAAAAGCTCAGCAGTTGAGCGTCAACCCAGGAACCAAGAGGTCGCTAGTTCGATTCTCGGTCAGGGCACATGCCCGGGCTGTGGACTTGATTCCCCAGTGAGGCATGCAGGAGGCAGTCGATCAATGATTCTCCCTCATCATTTATGCTTCTATCTCTCCCTCTTCCTTCCTCTCTGAAATCAATAAAAATATATACTTTTTAAAAAAGACACTTGGATTCTGGGGAAAGTACCCAAGATATTAAGGCACTATGTTAAAAACTGACTGCTAAACAGCCAATACTTCAACACTAAAGAGTTCCTGTAACAATGAGATAGAGATTTTTCTATAGCTAACACTATTTTAAACCATAAAAGTAAAAATGTTCTCTGAGGAAGAGAATGTAAAAGGGAAAAGAGGAATGAATAACTCTGGGTTATATTCACATTTATAAAGCGGAAGGTGATTCATAACTGGGGGGCTGTCTTGAAGGGCTCTCTCCAGAATCATCCCACTTCCTGCATCACATCCACTACAGCACAGTGTTTCTCTGAGGAAATGGTTTAAACTTTCCAAATAACAAACATCCAGAACACAGCTTACTTATATGAAGTGGGCGTTCTTAATAAAGATCCATAAACTTTATCTTCTTCCTTCCTAACCTCCTGTAACCCAAGCCTTCCCCTAGAACTCTTGATTATATCCCAACTCTTCTGAGAGGTGCCTTCATAATGATCCCCTCACTTTTTTCTCTCAGTGGCACCTCCAATTATTCTCTTCAGGAGATTTTTCCATTCAGTTCATAAACATTTACAAGAATAATTCACAATGGGGGGGGAAAAATCCCTCCATCTATTCTGCCTCCCCTCAAACTACCTTCCTATCACTATGCTTCCCTCATTGACAGACTTTAAAAAATAATGCATTTCTCCATCTCCATTCTCATTCCCCACTTGATCTCTTTTAATCTATCATTGTCCTCAGTACTCCTCTAAAATCACTGTCTTCGAAGTCACTAGTCACTTGCTTCTGTTCACACATCTACCTTCTCCAGATCTACTAGAAATCTTTCCGTGTTTTCGCTTCCACACATTGCCGTCCAGGTGGCCCCACCTCTAGGGTCCCCTGACCTCTGTGTCCTTAGCTGGCTTTAATTCTTCCCGCCCCCAAATGTGAACATATCCACAGGCTCAGTCCAAACAGTAGCTCTCTGTCAGTGTCCCTGTCCTGGCTCGCTGTCCCCAGCCATTGGTGATGCTCTGCTGCCCCCACCTGGCCAAGCCCATTCTAATCACCTCAGAGGCCCTTCCCTGGAAAAGTGCCAAGACATCTTACCAAATCTCACACACACTCCTGACCTCTCTCAAGTTCCAGCCTTCCTCTCTACGCACTGGATATGTTCAGAGTAGATGTCCTGAATCCCTTTAGAGTCTATGTTCCACCTTAAAATCCTCATTTTTCTCTCAAGACCTTTCTCTCTCCACCATTCTTCAATTTACCTAGACTCAGGATTCAGGAGGCATTTATAATATCTTCCCTTCTCTTCATATATCTTGTTATTGAGGAATTCTTGTTGATACTTCTTTTGTAAATTAGTCACTTTTCCCCATGTCATTGACCCACCTGCCGAGACTCATATCCCTTGTTTAAATGATTATAACAGCCTTCTCATTGGAATCCCTTTCTTCAAAACCTTCCAAAGCTTGTCCATTGTCTCCTGGGCATAGTCTGTTTCCCCAGTCTATAAAATTGGATGCAAAATTATATTACAACTAAAGGCAAGACTTGCAGCGAGAATTAACTTACTTTTTTACTACATTATAAGTATGAGAGTCTATTTTCATTATAATATATTATACACATTTTTAATTAAAGGGGGAAATCTAAATGATGAATTCAGACAATGATATTAACTTCATAATGCCATTATACTTTTAACCCACATAAAGCAAAAGAAGTAAATATGTAAACAAATACAAAAAATAATTGATAAGGGAAACCATTCTTCCCTCCCCCTCCAAATTAGAATGAGTTTCATGCTCACAAATCCAAGGTGACCAAATCATATTAATATTCAGCTAGATTCCAGCTCTGCCATTTTTCAACTATGTGATCTTGGACTAGAGTTTTTTACGCTTCTGGTTTAAGTTTATTTCTCTTAAAAATGAGAATAATATTACATACCTCAAAAGCTTCTTGTTCGTTTTAATGATATAATATGTAAAAAGGATTCAGACTAGTTAGTCTATAGCACATAGAAAGTGTTGATTAATGTTAGCAATGATGTAATGATGTAAATTGATAGCCGATGGAAACCACATTTCTTATTTTAAGAAGTAAGTTTTTAAAAACTTTTTCCCACTTCAGGATACACCATTAATCTTAGATGAATGGAACTTAAATTAACTGAAATGATGAAATGCAATTACACTGTGACTGCCTAAATTTAACCAGATTTTATACCTGAGCCTCTACTGTACACAAGCAGGATGGCTTTCCTTTGAGCAACCAGAACAGACGTGCTTGAAGTGATAACCTCTTGTAAATCTGGACTGAGTGTACTGATTCGAGATAAATCCTACAGCATCTGTTAGCCTCTCAGCATGGATGACAGAAACAGAACTTTTAGTCTTGGACTTGGGTTGTGAAATCACTTGAACTGCTATTCCTCATGCTGGCTGAGAATGACTTTGACAAAGTAAGTGAAAATTAGTGTTTAGTCTCTGTCTACCATTCCAGAGCTACGATGAGAGGAAGGAGGGTCATTTATCTACGGAATGAAGAGTGGGGCCTGGATAATTCTGGGAAGTACGTTATTCTGAACCAGGAACTTCTTAAAAATTATTTTCAAGGTTGCCTTAAGAGTGTTTAAACAAAGAAGCATTTGTTCTTCCTTCATAAAATGACTTTGGCAATGAATGGTTACAGTATTTCTTTAAAAATATAACAGCAACGATCACAGCGGTCTTAGAATTAGGCTCAAGTTTTAAAACAAATTATAAATTTATTTTAATTACTTTATTTAGTTGAACCCCAAATGGCCTTTTGGATAGTCCAATAACGTTCTTAAGCAGATGAGATTATTTTAAAAATGGACATATGATGGAATTACAGCCTTTCTCAAGAATGTCACAACATATGCAGCCAGTAACAAAATATGAATTTCAAAGTTAGGTCAAATAGGATCTATATTAATAAAATGTTTATAAAGAATATAAGTCTAATCTTCCTTTATGGATATAAAACTTAAATATTCTATAGAGAATCTACTTTGCCAAACATAGGTATATGATATTAAAGAAAAATTTTTGTTCACAAGTACACAATTGAAATATGTTCATAAATGTAACATAAATCCATTTTAAGATATCTAGTTATAGTCCAAAATCACTCTACATTAAATTTAGACTAAATTAAAGGAGAGGCTTAAAGATGTATGCAGTGATTCTTCATTTGTATTCTACTTAGCAGGCTCCTAATGAGTCCATAAAAGGCTGCGAGGATGCCTAAGGAGGGAAGGATTCTTCCTATTGAGAACCTATATGATGCTTCAGGAAGATGGGCCTCAAATTCAAGAACGATCTGTCCAGAGGCAAATTTATCCGAAATGGGTGCTTCTCACGCTGTCATGTGCTCACTGATCATCTGGGCACCTTGTTAAGATGCAGGTTCTGATTCCGTGGTCTGGGGAGGGCCCTGAGCTTCTGCATCTCTGACAAGCGCCCAGGCGATGCTGAAGCTGCCGGACCACACAGCACACTCTAAGAGGCACGGCCCTAAAACATAATCCATATCATAAGCTAACAGAGAAATGACAGTTCCTTCCCCGAACTTCTTCATATCCAGATATGTATAATGTGGATATTTTGGGTGAGTTGCAAACATTTTAAACATCTCCAAATTCAAGTCCAATTTAAAATATTTTCATTACTGTCAAAAAGAAACGTAATGAGAAGTAAAAAGAGAACTACTATTCTCTAAATAAAAGTACCACCTGAAAAGACAACATAAATTATCAAGAGCAGAGAAGTGCAAAAATATAATAATCTTTGAGTTCAAGAGCCCAGGTGAAGGCACGTCAGTCCAGCAGGGGAAGTATTGCCTTTGGGTCTAGGGCTTGCCTGGCCTCAGTAGATAGCTGTTGTGTGGGGTTGGGGGGTGGGGGTGGGGGAGGTGGGGGGAGGCGGCGGAGATTAAGTCTTAAGTACTTAAGGCTAAAAGTATTCACTAAGGCCTACAGTTGCCTAATCAAATTGCTCCTATGCTTTTGGATCAGCGTTACATTACCCCACAGGGAATTTAAACACAACATAAACATGTATTTAAATGAACTTAGAAGAAAGCTTGTTGTGCCGTCTCCTGTTTTAATTAGATATGTCTTCTATAAGAAACATATAAATGCAGACTTTGCGGTTTCCCTGGCAAGGCTGCATTACTCAGTAAATCCACTATAATATTATTTTGTTTGCTTTTTTTTCCCTTAATTAAGTTTTTAAAGTTTCCTTAGCTCTCTGTGTGGCTGCTTCAGCTTAGGCAGGAGGGCTTGTGGTGAAGGTTTGGGAGAGCACAGACCAGCCGCCCTTCCCCGTCCCGGGGGGCCGAATCGTACCTCCTGTGCGGGAGATAGGAAAGCAAAAGAAACAGGAGGAGGGAACATCCCAAATGCACAATACGTGTCCTTCATAGAACCCCCTTTCAGCAGGCTTGAGAAAAGCCCATTATTTTCCTAGCATATTGACAGACTGGGGGATACTCAAGACTCTTGAAGTATGTGGTCAGCCTTCCAGGGCCCGTGGAAAACAAGGATAGTGTCCAATTATATGATGCCAATAAATTAAAATATTTTGCTGGCCTGAGTGCTATCTTTTCCATAGATCTCTGGACTGGAGGCTCCTCTGCAAGCCCATTTCGGAGGCTGCCAGCAATCAGGTCTTAGCAAAATAACCAATACAGGGCCATCCATACCCAGGCCTCTGACTTCTCTCTTTCTTGCTAAAGCCTCAGCAAAGAAGGGGAGGTCTGACTGGTAGGCGCTTGCTGCGGAATGGCTGTGTCAATGGGAAAGCTGAACGGCCTCAAAACCTCGTGAGTTTTTGTCTTGTTTTAGTTAATATTAATTAGACCTAAGTTGAATGGAGCTAAAACTCAAGCGCAAAACGGAGCACAAGCATAATAGGAAGCGTGTGTGTTGATACAGCAGGCTCCAAATATGTGTGATTAAGCTAATGGTGATTCACATGAGATACAGGCACATATAGAGTGTCCCCAAAAATGTATACACACATTTGGAACAATTATAAAGGCAGTGTTTATTAAAATACATTTCATTTTCAAAAATTGAGCTTTAAGCTGTTAAAGTGTTTATACATTTGTTGGGGGGACACCCTGTATTTGCATACCTTTTTTATGTCTTAAGACTATACCAAAAAATAAAAGCTCATACGTCCATAAATCCATATGTTATTCTTTAATTTATGCTTCTGTTCTCCATATTATGTACTTGGTTTAAATAAATTAAAATTTACATATGAACAAAGATATACACAGAAAAACGACTGTGAGAAATACACCTAAATGTTAGAAGTGGTTATCTCTGAAGAGTGAAATTAGAGGTGACTTTTATTTTTTCTTTTCCCCTCATCTCAGAATTTCTGAGCCTTTTAAAACAAAATCAAACGAAAAAGATTATGCTACAAGCAGAAGCATAATTAATTATTTTTCTTGTTCATATTTGTTCTACACCTATTTTACATAAATTATTTAATTCAATCATTCAGCACACTTTATTAAGAATCTCCCATGTACCAGGCCCTGTGCTTGGCAATGGGAATGTAGTAATAAGTATACATGTTTTCATCAAACAAATATCTAGCCAAATGCTTTTCATTGACCTACGGAAGGTTCTAGAAATGCAGGTTCTTTGCTACCCTTGTTCTTTTACTACACTTCTCTTTATTCTCCACCCTAATATCACTGGGAGTAGAATTATTCTAAGCAAGTTTTTTTTATCACTTTGCTTTGATTTTTGGTAAAAGTAATGTCACCTGATGTTATGGCATAACTGCTTTTAGCCATGAAAACACAAAGGTACAGGTCTCATGTCCATCTTTTTGTGATTTTGTGTCAAAACCCAGTAATGGTAGGGGCAGGCCTGGAGAGGCGTCAGTGAGCCCCCTACTCCTCTCCCTTTTGAAGACACTCATATTTAGGAAGCCCCAAAGAAGACTGTGTGAGACCAGGCTCATCAAACGGAATAAACAAAGACTGATCAAACACTCAAAGACCAAAGTCTGTAAAAGACGCTTAGCTAGTTAAATATAGATCTTCAAAATGGAACTCTTGTGTATGGCCCAGGTTCCAGAAGAAACCACTGTGATTATCAATTCCAGCTATCATTTAAATTCTAATGTAGCTAAGTGGAGCACTGTCTAGGTGTAGCATGTTATTTAAAAACAGCTGCTGCCAAGCCCACCCTGTTGCTTCCCACAGTAGAAAGCACATTAAAATGATTTCTTGACTGCGCATTCAAGGTCCTTCCAACGGGGACCCAGCCCTTGTTCCTCCCACTCTCGTCTGTGCACAACCGTTCAGTCCAGTCAATTGGCCTTACTAGCTAGTCCTAGAATATACCTCTCACTTTCACATTTTTGTCTCTTTATCCCAAAGCCCTCCTTTCTTTTCTCCATGTTATCCATCTTCCAATGATAGGTGACATATCCTAAGAGGACTCCAAACCCTTCCCCCGCAAATGCCTTGCATTGGACTCCACGTGCTTCTCTCTAGAGACCTCATTAGGGCATGAGTGGGTGTAGGGGGAAGATGGTTTGGATTGGGTGGGGCTGTCCGTCCCTGTCCACACACTCTTAGAGCATCTCCTCTCTCCAGCTCCTTACCATTCAGTACTGTTTTGGCTTTCCTTGTCTTTTGCCTGCATAAGGCAGCCCACTTAATAGAGGGCTTAGGTGAACCTTCAATGGGTCGTAGGGTTCTCTTGTGTTACAGATCACACAACGAAATTATTAAATTGTTATTTTATGGTCTCATTGCTCTTTAACTTTTCAAGATTGAGTCCACCCAAGTAAACTTTGTGCTCTTAGGAAGCAAGGATCATCTCAATATTCCCTTTATCTCTTAGAGATCCCGAGGCAATGCTTTGCATATGTTAAGTGATCAATAGATATGTGTTTCTTGATTTCTTATTCAACACTATCAATGACGAAGTTGTCCCAAAGGAATTCCACGGAGTAAAAAAATTGCCTTGCAAATCTGGAACTGATCAGCTAGCTATCTGGCTCCATTCCTTCTGGACCCTCAGCTGGACCCCTTTTACTAGTATAGTCTGGGTATTCTCCAATGATACACAAGCTAGATAGGTTGCAGTGGCTCAGATAGAAAATGAGTGAAGAGAGAACAATGTCTGGCATAATTATGCCTCCCATGATAATGTAGATTCTGTAAGTTCATGATAATTTTGTGACAGACTGTTTATTGTCCCATGATCCTATCCTCACTTGCCCTTTTAGAAATAGAATTCTCATGTTTTAACTGAACACGGGGCCATCAGGCTGACATCATATTGTCTAGCCTGTCTCGTATCTAGGCAGAGGCATATGACAAAGTTCCAGCCGGTGGGATGTGAACAAAGTGATGTGTGCAAGTTCCGAGTCAAATCCTTTAAAGAAGAAACTCACTTGAATTCCTTTCTCTCTAGTCTATCATTCTTTCCTTGTCCAGGCTCAAAAGCTGTTGAGCCTATTTGGAAAATGACAACACCCCAAAGAATGGCCTAACAACAAGATAGAAGGAACCCTGAGCCCTTGAATTACTTCATGAAGATGAACAACCTACACATCCTAAATTACCAATTAATTCTGGACTGATATATAAGGGAAATACAAAATTAAACCTCATTGGAACCACTGTGCTTTCAAATCTCTTTATGAGAGTAACTTAGCCTGTACCCTAATTAATATGAATATTTTGCAGATAAATAGGACATGCTCAGAGCAACCTCTCTCCCTTGATTATACCCACATACTTTACTTTTCAGAAGCTTTTGTGCAGGATCTGCCTTCTGTCTAGATTTATTTCAATATACAATGCTGCTTATGGATATAATAACAGTATAGACCTGGTACATCACTTTCACCCACTGGAGCCTTATTTGAGCTACAAGAGTATGGTATCTCCAGGATAAGTACCACCAAATTTGGAGATTTTTTTTTTCATTTTGTCTTTCTTTGGCTATCAAAGACTTAAATGTCCCTTTTTACCCCTTGAATGCATACATTTGATGTTTTTAAACCAATGTCCCAGTAGTCCAAGGCACCGATTCTGTATGAGAGGGCTACCACATGACACGTCCTCCAGGAACACATCATGTCTAAAAACTGGGGTCCAGAAAAGATCATTCCAATCAAAGAAGCCAGAAGCTGCATGTCTCTTACCTCTCGATCTCAGACACGGCTTCCACCCAGTTTGCTGAAACATTTCTTCTGGAGCCCTGAGGTGCCATGTTAGGAAGTCGCTCCGGGAGGCCTGTTGTGCTGTGAAGAAGCCCAGGCTAACCCTACACACAGAGGCCACAGATAGAGGCCTCCGAGACTATATAAAGAGAGAGGTGAGCCCTAACCAGTTTGGCTCAGTGGATAGAGCATCACCCTGCGGACTCAGGGTCCCAGGTTCGATTCCGGTCAAGGGCATGTACCTTGGTTGCAGGCACATCCCCAGTGGGGGGTGTGCAGGAGGCAGCTGATTGATGTTTCTCTCTCATCAATGTTTCTAACTCTCTCTCCCTCTCCTTTCCTCTCTATAAAAAATCAATAAAATATTTTTTTTAAAAAAAGAGAGAGGTGACTTGTCCCCTTCCAGATGTTCTTGCTCCTACTGTTCCAGATCCACTCACTGTCTGACTACAATCAGATGAGAAATTCTGAGCCAAAACTACCCAGCTGAGCCCTTCTTGAATTGTTGTCCCATAGAAACCATGAAACATAGAATATGTTGTCATCTTTAGCTGCTAGGCGTGGGGTAGTTTATTACACAGAAAAGATACCTAGAACAATCACCAAAAGTATAGAGCCCACTACCCAGTTTTGCCAGGGCCCTGAGGAAAAAGAGGTATTTCTGACCAGTGGCCTTGCTGCCAGAGAATTTTAGCTCACAGAGCACAGGATTTGGAGTCAAGGGTCTTAGACTTTTCCCCTTGCTCCAACTTGCTTATAAGGGATGACTTTAAGCAATTCACTAGAGTTCTTCAGATTCCACATCTACAAAGAGCCTGTGGTCTTCGGAAGGCTGTGAGGGTCAACAGGACTTAGTACGAACAATTCTCCATGGGAAGTGTTCCATCAGTGTCACCTGTGGCTTGATTTCCTCATGCCCGCTCATCTTCACAAAAGTCTTTTAAAAAGTCCAAGCTGCTTGAAAGGGAAAATAATTCTAAGAGTAGACTTTCCTTGTTATTAAACTCCAACAGACTTAATAAGTCAATGGACTCCAAATTAAAAATGGAACTCCCATTTGACCCAGTAATCCCATTTCTAGGAATATATGCCAAGAATTCAGAAACACCAGTCAGAAAAAATATATGTACCCCTATGTTCATAGCAGCACAGTTCACCATAGCTAAGATTTGGAAACAGCCTAAGTGCCCATCAGCAGATGAGTGGATTAAAAAAACTGTGGTACATCTACACAATGGAATACTATGCTGCGGTAAAAAAAAAAAGGGAATTCTTACCATTTGCAACAGCATGGATGGATCTGGAGAGCATTATGCTAAGTGAAATAAGCCAGTTGGAGAAATATAAATATCACATGACCTCACTCATTTGTGGAATATAATGAACAACATACACTGCTGAACAAAAATAGACACAGAGATGTAGAAGCATCCAACAGACCGTCAAACCTCAGAGGGAAGGCAGGAGAGGGGGAGAGGGGTGAAAGAGATCAACCAAAGGACTTGTATCCATGCATCTGAGCATGACCAATGGACACAGACTATAGGGGGCTGAGGTCATGTGCTGGGGGGCAGAAGCAGGCGGGAGAGGTCAATGGAGGGGAAAGGAGACACATGTAAAACTTTCAACCATAAAGAACTTTTTAAAAAATGAACTCCAATTAAATGTCAGTTACCTTCTGAGTTGCTTAATAACAGATGAAAGGCCCTACCCCTTCCATGATTTGCAGAGGGGACTGCTGCTTCCCATCCTAAATCTCGTCTGGACCCCACAGGGACAGGCCCCATTGCTCCCCAATAGGAGAAAGCGTCTTCTCTCCAAAGGGCCTCTTTTATGAGCTTTGCTCTCTGTGAGATCTCCGGGAACATATGTGGTCAGGATCATTTCTTCCAGCACCACACCTCTTTTCAAAACTCCTCCTTTGGCAGCCAGCAAGTCTCTCACAATCCCTCTGGAAATAGCTTTCCCTGAGAATAATCGCCCTAGCAACGAGGCAGGGAAGAACACAGAACTGTGTCCCAGGAAAGCCTTGTCTGAGGCCATCTTTTAACACCAGTCCTTGCAGGGTATGGAGAGAAATGTTGCTTTGATATAGAAATCAGGTGTGTGGCTGCTCAGCATGGGTGGCCTGACAACCTGGTGGGACAGTTCTTAACCTAGGCTACTTCTAATGTTCAATGGTTAAAAGAAAATGTTGAAAATTAATTAGTTTACTGTATATTCAGGTATTTATCTAGCCTCTAATCAGATAAAAGCGGAACTTGAAATAGCTACTGCCCTAAAAGCTAAAATTGAGACTATTATCTGAAAAAAAATATGTCTAGACCTTTACATATATAAGATACGAATTGTTTAATCATTGTAAGTTTTGGATGAACATCTAGAGCAAGCTATTCATTAACAGTAAGGCCAGCCAAGCTCAATGTTTTTGGAAAAAAAGAAAGATGGGCACAGATTATTGATATTGCACTAATTAGAATTCTGGAAGTTTATGTTGAATTCAGTAAAACTTATTTTGATTGCAACAAGATAACATCCGATAGAAAGATATACATTTAGAAGAATATGTTATATTTTATAGGCTATGTTTTGGGTGATATTTTCCTCATCTTCAAATCTGTTCCCACAACCCCAAGCCAGAGTTGGAACACAAAGAAATTTTGTTTCTGGCTTCAATTTTTAAAAATCTACTGTGAAACAAAACTTGATTCTAAAGGCTACCTTGCCTCTAATTTTAGAAGTATAAAAAACACTAATTGTTGGACATATAAAAAAAAGAAATATTTTTTGAAAAGATTAATAGAGTCAAACTATTAGCAATTTTGAAATAGATTTTTTTTTTACTATTCTAACTTTTAAGTTTTTCAGGCCTTTTAATGGAATCTGTCAGAGCTACATCCTAAGTCATTTAATTCCTGTTAACAGATCTGTCCTGGCTCCTTATTGGCATTTATTCCTGTGCCACCCACGTAGAACTCCAAATGTGGATCCAAGGACTGCTGAGCTGTGAACACTCTATTTGTATAATTCTGCCAGTGACCACCCTTAAACCTCAGAAGAATCAAAGGAAAGCAAAGATATGCTGAAATGTTAAAAAGGAAAAAAAAAACAAAACCAACCTTGAGGACACTTACAAGAATGTGAGTTCTCCTAAGACTGTGCCCTGTCCAATCTGGCTCTAAGGGTCAGGACCACCAATGTACAGGTTTGAGCCGTTAGGGCTTCTGGGCATGATTTGTGGCACAGTTGTATATACATATGGACCCGCCTGCCCAATGCTCCACACAGAAATCAAGACTAACCGCAGCTGAAAGAGGAAACCCTCGTTTGGTGCAAAGAATAGGTGAATTGTGAGCCCTGGGACAAAATACCTTCTCTTACCTTCCTCCGTCCTTAAATAGAATTTGTGTGTGTGCATGTATGTGCCCGAATGCCCTTGCACTTTGTACCTTAAATCAGAATAAAAGAACATGAAACAGTCGGCTTTCCTACTCAGCAACTATGGATTAGGCAAGGGCTGAACAGAAAGAATATATAGTAGTCATCTGAACCTTAACTACTGACTTTCTTGCCAACATCGCCAACACTAAAAGCTTTGTTTCATTTTTATTTCAATTTGCAATTTCAACTTCATTCAGTGCTCTGAATTAAAGTGAGGGTAACATCAGTTAATTATAAGTTAATTTTGGCATAATCTGGAATGAATTAGATGATTGCGTAGTTCACATAAATATATTATAATCATAAATTGGGATTTTAGACTTTGAAGGGAGCTCTGAAATTATTTCCCATGTAAACCTCTCATTTTAGAGATGAAAAAAAAAAAAATGAAGATCCAGGGTGATTAAGTGACCTGCCCAAGGTCATACAGCTAATTAAAAGCTGAGTAAGAACTAGATCTCATTTCTCCAGCTTCCCCATCTGTTGTTTGTTTTTTCTATTACACCTCAACTTTTGATTAGTCATAATCAGAGGCAGTGGCGATCTGGATTAAACAAAATAGCAAATAAACCTGGTGTCCCCTTTCCTTGTTCCTGGGCTCCTCAAAAACGAGGTTGTTTTGTTTTGTTTTTGTTTGTTTTATTATCTTTATATCCTCTGCAGTATTTCATACAGTGTAGATTTTCAGCAAAAAGGTGTTGAGTTAAATACAACAAATAAATGGGGGAAATCGACTGGTCTATCTTTTGAGAAGCAGCAGATTCATGTCCATATTAGCATCTGGACAGTGAAAGAAGACCAGCTGGGGGAGAGGGATGGGGGAAGCTAGTCTGGAATTTACATTTTCCATGTCTGCGCCACAAAGAGTAGACTACATGGAGGCAGTACAAACTTAACAGGGAAATACAAATAGCAGTATTATTTATATTATGTGAATTAGTCATTTCTTTTTCTCATTATCCTCAGCTTGCTAATGAATGGTATTCTAACATGTATAACTCTCTCACAATGTCCTTATTTCTCAGCTATCACTTATGTCATCTCCCCATGGCGTGGAGTACAACTAGCTCTGAGCTTAGGAGGATTCAAAATTGGTGCGAATTAAAAGTTTAGCAGTAGGAGTAGTGTGCATTAGAAAGAGCATTGGAACTGAGAATTTGGAGGCGTGGTACAGTCCTGGGCCTGCCAGTAATAAGCTGTGTGACTTTAGGCCAGTACTGCAACCCCTCTGGTGACTCTCATCTTCATTCCAGATTTAAAAATCCTATGACTCAGTTCCTTTCTTAATGAATTCACAAATACTTATTGATCAGTACCATGTTTGTTGTTCTAAAGAACGTGACTATCTCATTTGGAGAGAGCAGACTTAACATGCCATGTTATCACCGTCACAAATTGGAGAGTCAAGTCACATGCTAGGCAATGAAAAGGTGATGATGGGGGGACAGTGGGGATAAAGAATATAAAAAAGGGTTCTGTCTCCCCACCTCGAAGGCTTTAACAAACCAGGTGGGAGACAGCACCCTCATAAGATATGTTCACATGGATCTTGTCCATTCTAAGAGTCTAATTGATGTCCAGTTGGTTTTATTTGGCTGATTTTTAAAAATATATTTTTATTGATTTCAGTGAGGAAGGGTGGGAGAGAAAGAGAGATAGAAACTTCAATGATGACAGGGAATCATTGATCGGCTGCCTCCTGCACACCCCTACTGGGGATCGAGCCCACAACCCAGGCATGTGCCCTTAACTGGAATTGTCCCTGGAACCCTTCAGTCCACAGGCTGACACTCTATCCACTGAGCCAAACCAGCTAGGGCTGGGCAATTTTTTTTTTAATAAGCGCTAAACTGGGTTATATAATCTCCAACTCCATATGCACACGGAAAGAGAAAAATGTGACCTAGACTGGAACCACATATCCTGAAACTGGAAGACTGCTACAACTTAACCAGCCCAGGTGCCTCCTTCCGACAGCCAAGACCAGTGAAACCAGTGTGGCCAGAGGGCCAGGTGTTCAGAAGGGCCCCACAATTGGAGATGAATGCTTGTGAGTGCTGTCGTAATGTTCTTAATAATATTATCTTTGGGTTTAAATGCTGTGAGTGAAGTGTAATGGGGTAGTAGAACGTGTGCCAGGATCTTGGCCTTCAGTTCCCAGGTGTCCCTGCCTTCCTGCATCTCCCTCCATCTCCCCAGCATGGGTTCTCAGTGGCCTGCTCCCCACTCTCGGGCACCCCACACACCAGCCAGTCTCCCCCTCCCCAGCACAATGATGGCTGCTGCCCCCTGCTGTTGGCCTGAGCCTGGGCACAGCACTGGGTGCAGGAGGAGTAATGAGCCATGGCCACTACCCAACCCTGGGCTGACAGCACCGCGTTGCATTCATCTGGTTGTGGGTGAGCTTTTCCTCCACCCCATCCAGATCCTGAGCACATGTTGACCCTGAGGTTTAAAAATCCTTGGGGGTCATCCATCTGCTGTGTATTGGGGTGCCCCTCCCCCTGCTGAGGCGCCTTGCCTGGGCTCAGTGGCTGCCAGGAGCAGAAACAGTACCTGTCTGGCCACCAGCATGCAGGCCTTTGGGCAGCTGGGCGGGTCTGCCATGACCCTGTGGGCAGGGGTGGGGAGCATGGGCAGTTGGGGGAGGGTAAGGGGTTAGGGGATGTCCTCTCTTCCTCCTTCCACCCTGCCTGGGCAGGCTTCTGTTTGCCCCTTCTGGTCCCCTGGAGGCAGCCCTGTATTTTTAAAGCTGCTCTGATATTTACATTTAAAATTGGCATAGCACAATATAAAAATAAATGGGAAAATTCGTGGTAAACATTTAATATCTCAATTTGACTTTACTTCAAATGACACTAAGTAGCAAATAAAATAAACATCAACAACACTATGACAAGGTGGGGAGAAAGACCATGGCCAAGAGGAAAAGGCTCCCGGGCACTTTCCCCTGCTTTTTAAACAAGGGCTCCACATTTTATTTAGCACTGGGTTTCCGTTATGTGGAGCATTATATATGGTGAATGCATTATCTGGAGTTTTTTATTGTTTTTATTATGTATTACAAATTGTGTAGTCACAGTGTTGTCTTCCCACAAACAGAAAGAGGAATTCCAGCCTTAAAAAGTTGACTGAGTTGCAGTCATGTTTATATACTTTCAGAAGGTTAAAGGATTTCCTTCAATCCCTAATCTCCTGGTCCTCTTTTATTTATTTTATTTTATTTTAATTTATTATTGTCTCTGCCATTTCCTTGGAGACTCATCAAACTCCCCGAAAACTTGAGTTTTAATGTCCGATTAAAACAGTTGATCCACTACCACTTGCACACATTTGTCAGTCATTTTGAGGCAAAACTATTCACTAAGTACAAACTAAATGACAGGGGGAGAGCTGATATACTCAGTGTGGGAGAGCTGAGCCCTGTCCCCTCTACGAGAAATCACTGGCTGAGACAGTACAATAGCATTTGACTTGCAGGGAAAAGACACTAAAAGTGCACAATAGTCACTGTTTAATATATGTATGTTAAAGGAAAATATGCAGAGACAAATCATATTAAATCAATCAATTATAATTATATGGAGATAGCGTTAAGGGACGATGAGCTGACAATGTTGTGTTCTGCTTTCTTCACTTGACCTTAAAATGTCAACCGTATCTGCTCTAATTTACTTGATATTTTCTTCTCTTTGGATATGAGTTGTTCAGGTTTTGTGCCCAACACTCTTCTGGATTTAGGGTTATTTCTTTAAATAGATACCCATTTGCTGGGATAAAAAAAATATATAATATTGATAAATATTTTAAAATTGCTTTCCAAAAACTTTATAAAAATTCCTACCCCTTACAAACTTGAACATTTTATAGCATTCTTTCCAACACTGAGATTTACCATCTAATTCATCAATGAATTAGCCATTTTCCAATTTAAAAGTAAATCACACCTCATTATTGCTTTAATTTGCATTGCTTTGATTACTAATAAGACTGAATATTTATTAGTCATTTTTAATACCTCTTTAACAGACTGTTTTTATGTCCTTCTACAAGAATGAAAAGGCTACGATGACAATGATGGGCAATATTAGCTCTGGGCTTACAGCCTACCAGCATAGCCATGCCAGCAAAAAGAAATTCTCTTTCCCAAACTAACTGTAACTGGCCTGGGGAGGAAAACACACACGTTCCCGAACCAGTCACCACCGGTGAAGGACAAAGCAGTACCTTCATTTGTGAGGCCTGGGTCATGTGCCAGCCTTGACACCAGGGCATGGAGTCAGCTCAGTTGAACTGGGAGCAACAAGCACCATTGTTCAGTACAAGCCTCTGAGCTGGACCCAGGAAAACTACACAGTCCCTGACGTTAGACATTATGGCATATGGCGTACGTGTATTCCCACACCTTCAATTCAGTGTAAATGCTCCTGGACTAAAGGGAACTGAGGAACAGATAATCACAAGTGAAAAGCAGAGTGAATTGCAAGTGATCAATTATCAAGTGCTTAACTTTCCACAGACAAACACGAATGCTCCCTTTTAGAACGAAGCATCTGCTAAAAGCAAGTATTGGACTAGATCTATTGTACACAGTTATTTTATGAAAACATCAAGCTGTATCCTTAATGCATCCAAACAAACCTTCTCTTGACATATCGGTCATTATGATCTTTTCCTCTGAGTGGAATTTGTCTGGAGTGAAATAGAACAATAAAAACCTTTGTAAAAAATAATGATGGAAAAGTATCTCTTTTAAGAGGTACACTTTCAGTTTAGAGGGTTCAGGTGGATATAAACCATGAGACGCTAACTGAAATGAATTTTGAAATCTTAAAGTTCAACAATGCAGCGAAGTATACAATAAAAGACTTCTCTGGAGGTATCAACAAAAGGACCACGTGACATAAGATTCCTTCTTAGCCATTTGGTCTTCCTAATCACACTCTTTTCCACTTACATTTTGATCATAAAGAGACTACATGTCATAAAACATCAACCCACATTTACTTATGTCAGCCCTGAAATGTATGCTACTCTTATATTTTTCACTGCTCCCTTTCATTGCTGGGGGCAGGGAGGGGGGGGGTTGGGGGGCGGAGAGGGACTGGGGGCCAGGGAATGCACAAAGAAACTAAGTTGGCTGAAGTCACACAGACAACTACTCACAGAGCCAGAAACCCAAATCCTGCTTCCTCTGGCCTAATCCACTAAATCCCTCCGAGAAGCATCATCACTCTCAGCAATTGGATTTTCTGGGTGTGCATCCCAATGGCCAGAAATCAGGCAGACTGCATGCCACCAGCAAGCGCTCCATGTGAACTAGTGCGCACCCAGAGCCGAGCCCAGATCCTCACTCTGAACACTGCAGTCAATCCATTTCTCACATATTTGCCTGAGTTCTCCTGGATATTATTATAGCTCTGGAAAGAGAGTTGGTTGGAAAACTTGGCAGCAACTATGCAAATAAAATGAAATGAATAAGTTTTTCTTTTAGGAGAGTTTATTTCTCCAAAACGTCGGTTCGGAAGCTGTGGAAGCAGCCGTATTTAATTAAACAAATGCTAAGAAACCTCATGTTTTCAGTGGAGAAGACGTGGTTTTTGCCATCTGTCTTTGTGCAATTGCAGCCGCCCCATAGTAGATGTGGTAAAAAGGAATCATGATTGTTTTCTTCCCTAACAAACATTTTTCATGAAAATTGTCACCACTTCAACGACTGTCAGAATGAACAAAATAGATAAAAAGGAGTGGAATTTCCAAGTAGGTTTCTGAAAAGGTCCTGATTTCTGTGATATGTTGTCCGTTTCCTCATTTAAAACCCATTCCAACATGAACAACGTAAAAAATGAGGGGGGAGGGCTTTTAGACAGATGGCTGAACACATGTCTCGTGATTTGGACGATAGCAGGGTACCTGGAATTGCCTTGAAAGCCTATAGTTAAGAAAAATGCAGAAAAATGAGACGCCACCTGTGCTATAATACAATATAAAACAGGTTGAAAATCAACAAGGTGACAGGATTTGCTTTTCATCTTGGTCAAATCACTAAATATGTACAGGTAGTCTTTTTGTATTTGTAGCGTTGGAATACTAAGAAGCTACTCAGACTCAGAGGGACATTTTATAGGTATTGGGAAAGAGGATTTTAAAAGCAAATATTTACTGTCATTTCAGATTCTCACTTCTAAATTATTTACAATATAGAATCATATACATCCCACTTCTGTAAAATCTCTTGAATCTACATATTTGTCTTTATTTCTGTTACCATTACCCTAATTGAAAATGACATGGTCTCATATCAAGCCTGCTTCAGCACTCACCCATCTTCTATCTCTGCCTCCTTTCTTAAGACTCTGGAACACTGATTGCTATGTTTTTTTCTGGTCTTCAAGGTAAGACTGTGACTTGCATTTATATAAGGCTATTGTTTGATACAAAGTGTCTCTGTGTTTGAGTGTACACATCCTGGACAATATTCATTAGAATCTAAAACTAAGTTCTGATGAATGAAAAAGCCATGAAGACCATAGTTTCAGATTAATAAATCTTAATCAAAATTTCAAGCTCAAGAATCACTGTGCACAATACAACGGAAATGCAACTCATGTTGTGGCACTTTATATTTTTGCAAGAGGAAATACTTTTGAGAAGCACACATCTGTTGTTTTTGCCCACTCAGCATCCACTAACTGTTCTTTGGGGGACCAACCCTCACCCATTGGGTATGCCCTTGAGAAGACTTAAGGAAATGAGTATGTGGTCCAGGCTAGACCAATCAGAAGCTCTCTTCTTGGAACCTGAATCTTGAGCAAGTAACAAAGGCTAAAATAAACTCAAGTTTATTCATCCAGATGGCAGTGACCTTGAGAACTGTTCGTTCATTCTTGCTACCTATTTTCCTGGGGCTATTCTAATTTCCATCCTTTGGAGGACAGCTCTTTAAGCTCTGACAACAATACCCTTCTACTAATTTCCTTATTTTTGTTTAAATTAGCCAGAGTTGATTTTGTTTGCTACTTGCAACCAGAGAACACTACTTATACAGCTGCCTCACTCTTTTAGTCTAAATACTAAACTAATTTACCTAAGTAATACCTAAATAGTACTGTAACCTTAATTTCACAATAAAGTTATAAAACAATATAATGAAAAAGGAGAAAATATGTAACACATGTAGTCCTGGTCACTCCTTTCTTTCTATGTCGTTTTATTTTTTTATCGTACTGAATTTATTGGAGTGACGTTGATTAGTAAGAATATATAGGTATCAAGTTATGTCTTTTTAGATAGAAGATAGTGCTAAGAATATTCCAGGTTTTTCACACACACACACACACACACACACACACACACACACACACACATACGCACACACGCACACACACACTATTAGTTCAAAGTGAGGCAGCTCAAACACACATTTCTCATTGAGGTTAAGAATATCTACAACTGAGGATTCTTGGCCACTCTTCACAAGTTTCAGTGTGCTGAAATCGCTTCTTACAACTCTTTCCGTAAGGAAGGGTCTGAGTGCCTACTTCCAAGTTACCACAGGGCCTTCAGATGGAGAGGGGCAGGGGAGACTTGGGGTTAATAAAACAGTAGCCATATTTAGCT
Source organism: Cnephaeus nilssonii (assembly GCF_951640355.1). Classification (NCBI taxonomy): domain Eukaryota; kingdom Metazoa; phylum Chordata; class Mammalia; order Chiroptera; family Vespertilionidae; genus Cnephaeus; species Cnephaeus nilssonii. Next base: position 24,301,156 of record NC_137083.1, read on the forward strand.
CAGTTGCTACCCAATCAACTCTCTTTTCATGATTGATCTTCTGAGAGACAAAATTCCTCTAGCTTCACTGGAGACTTTCAAGTAAATGTTTCATTTTCCAGTTTATTTGTAATATCAAAGTTTAACCATAAAATAAGACTTTGCCTGACAAGTGTGGTTCAGTGGTTGAGCATCGACCCATGAACCAGGAGGTCACAGTTTGATTCCCAGTCAGGGCACATGCCTGGGTTGTGGGCTCGATTCCCAGTAGGAGGAGTGCAGGAGGCAGCCGATCAATGATTTTCCCTCATCATTGATGTTCCTATCTCTCTCTTCCTCTCTGAAATCTATAAAAATATTTTTAAAATAATAATAATGAGACTTTGAAAAATAAGCAATAGCAAATGCCATGGTCCAAAAGAATATTATTTAAAGTAGACACTTTGAGATGCTATATATTTTGTGAATAGAGCAAAAACATATTTTTGTAAAACCTGTTAGAAGTCTCATTACTTTCTTGACCATCACAATATACTAGTATAGTGCCAAATGACTATTTTCTTTGTGTGTCTGAAAATCAAGTTTATCCCCAAAGAATGAAAATATGGTCATTTTCCAAAGAATAGTCAAAGTTTCAGAACAACACGTATAGTGAAATCTCATTTTGCAAAAACAAATACGAATATGTTCAAGACACGTTTCTTTTTCCATTTTTAATGTAGTATTTTTCATTTGCAAAAAGCTATTATTAAAATAATAGTTCATCATACAATTATTGGTATCTGAGAAATAAAAAATATTATAGATAATCCAAATATCCCCAAGTATTCCATCCTACTTTAATATTCCTTGCTATTAATCTCCAATCCAGTGGCTCAAATTTCTACACAATTTCTACAGTATCAGGCACCCATCCCCAAATGTCCTAAAATTCCTTAGAGCCCCGGTCATCATTTCTTGATCCAAATAGCTGCTCCAGCTATTTTTTTAAATTTATTTTTCAATTACAGTGGACATACAATATTATGTTAGTTTCAGGTGTACAACATGGTTATTAGACATTTATATAACGTTATCGAGTGACCCCCCCCCATAAGTCTAGCACCCATCTGACACCATCATAGTTATTATGATATTAATGACTATTCCCTATGCTGTACTTTCTCTGTGACTATTTGGATAACTGGTAATTTGTACTTCTTAATCCCGTTTACCTTTTTTACCCATCCCCCCAACCTATTTCCCATAAGAGGACCACCAATTGGTTCTTTGTATCTGTGAGTTTGTTTCTGTTTTGTTTGTTCATTTGTTTTGTTTTCCAGATTCCACATATAAGCGGAATCGTATGGTATTTGTCTTTCTCTGGCTTATTTCACTTAGTATAATACCCTCTAGGTCCATCCATATTGTCATAAATGGTAAAATGTCATTTTTATGGCTGAGTAATATTCCATTGAATATATGTACTGCATCTTCTTTATCATCCATCTTATCAGTGGACACTTAGCTCCAGCTATTTTTGATCTACACTCATCATCTCACCCTCCTTTTCTGCACTTCTTCAAGCGCTTCTGCGCTGTTAAGTGTCTTCATTTCCCACACATCATCAACACAAAGCTTTATGGAAATTCACACTTTTACTAGAATTTGAGGAAAACAGAGACTTACTACATGCCAGCATAAAATAGTAAGTTACATTAAGCAGAATTTTAAAAATCTTAAATATTGTCAGCCATCCCACCCCTAGGGAATGTCTCATGGGCAGTTTTTCTTTTTGCGCTTTACTTTTCACCCTATTCTGGAGGATCTAGTTCTTTTCCAATTTTCTCATCTTTCAGGTCAAAGAGGGCTCCTTAGACCCTCCCTCCCTAGTTGCTTGAGGAAACTCAGCATTTCTAAGTTATGTTATCAGAATAACCTCCAGTCCACAGCAGACTTAAAATATTATTTCATATTAGAAAACAAAGCCATTTATTTTCTTCAAAATAATTATGATATGGCTGAGGTGATTGGAGTGGGGGAAGTGCATAGACAAAATGGATTGGACATGTGTTGATAATCCTTAAAGCTAGGTGATAAATTTATAATACTAATCTCATTACATTTACAAATGTAATTCAATAATAAAGATTTTTTTTAAAAAAAAGACAAATAGATAACACTTGTGGTCGAATGTAAAGATGAATGTCTTCCATAGAGGCAAATATGTCTCTCTTGGAAGTTGTTACGTGTCTATGGGGCAACTCTTACAAATGACAAGAAGTTGTATAGAAGCAGTTGCTTCCCAATCCTGCTTTTTAAAAAAGGCCCATTAAGGTAGTTTCATAAAATACTTAAATTCATGAACATCACTGCTCTCTCTCCTCTTTCTGAAATTCTGCACATGCTATTCCCTCTGCCTGGAATACTTGCCTGGTCTCCTTCTCCCCATATTCACCGGCTGACTTTTTTTAGTATTCCAGATCTCACTTTGTTTGAAGGCAGTTTTTTCTAGACTAACTTAGATTCCCCTGTTATGCGCTCTCATAGCACTCTTTACTTCCCCTTCTCAACATTCAGCACACATTGCATGTGTGTGTTTATGCATAGATGTACACTCCACGAGGGCAGGGACAAAATATATCTTGTCCTCCATTACAGTCAGACTATTTAGCATAGTGCCCAGGATATGGAAGGCATTCAATAAACATTTGTTGAGTGAACAATTGAGTGTGTTGATTGAATGGAACTGGGTAAAAGCACTATCCTAGTTCTTAGTTCCCATAAAGCAGATACAATATATGTGTGTTGAGAGGAGGAAAGCATGAAGAAATGGAGATTGAGAATCAGAGTTGTACAGAAAGGAAATGTAGGTAGATGTTTAGTGGAGTGGAATGTATATCAAGCACTCAAGCTGGGGAACCCTTACCTGCTCAGTGAAGGAGGAGGCTAAGAACACAGTGAGTAAATGACAAACAATCAAAACGAATCACATACAAACACATTTTTATTCTTTTCAGATCTATTATGTTTCCTTTCAGTCTATCATCATTGCATTCATGCGTGATTTATCTGTACTATAAGTCCGAACATCACTTAATATGGTTATTATATAATATATAATACTAGAGGCCTGATGCATGAAATTCGTGCAAGAGTAGGCCTTCCTTCCCCTGGCTGCTGGCACCAGCTTCCCTCTGGCCACCAGCAGGCACTGGGATCTGGGCCCCGGCTTCGTCCGGAAGGTCGTCTGGAAGGATGTCCGGAAGGTCGTCCGGTCTAGTTAGCATATTACGCTTTTATTATTATAGATAGGAACAATGCCTAGGAACAAAGGGCATTGAAGTATATTCTTTTACGATATAACCTATTTTTATATGTTAATTCTGTGGAAAAAAATGAGCCAAGATGGTATAGGAACGGGTAATACATTGTCTTTCCCGTTTTGTGATTTGTGTTTCGATACATCTTTGTGTGGGTGTGTGTACATATGTGTTTGTATGACTTTTGGTGAAATAAAGCTCCCTCATTGAGCAGGTCTGTTGGACATTATGTAAATTTTTAAAGTAACATCAAAATTCCCTTCTTTCCCTCCCCTTTGAATTATCGAGTTGTCAAGGTTTTCTCTGGTAATTTTCTAATATTCCCCCTACCATCACAGCCGGACTGATTTCTTTCTCCCTAACTCAGAAAAAGCATTAGGCCTAGCCTTGAAATGAAGGTTTTCATAATATTTAATCTTTTTTTCTCCCTTTGCTGTAGCTTAAGTCCCATTACTCCTGGTCCTGTCCTTGTTGACTAATGAGGATAATTGGTCCCTTTCCTCCTGAAAACATCCTTTTATGTATTTTGGAGAGTTATTATGGCCCTTTTCAGCCCTCTCTTCTCTAGGCAGAACAGGCCTGATTCTCTTAACCTTTCCTCACAGGGCTGATTTTCCAAACCTTTGATCATTTTTGTTCTTCCCCTCTGAACTCTCTCCAATTTGTCTGTCTCTTTCAAAACGTGGTGCCCAGGAGAGAATTCAATCCTTCAGCTGAATCTTAACTAATATGGTATTAACCTGGCCAATGCTTAGTGAATGTGTAATCGAATCTTAAATATTACTTATCCAAATTATGGTATGGAAGCTCCCTTTGCTTAAAAAATAATAGAAATGTTAATTTGACACTCAAATCAGTGTTCTTTATATAGTCCACATGATAGTATACCAAAGTATTTGAAAATCCATGAATCAAACAATAGTGAATAAAACGTGAGTTGAAAATACAAAATCACATGTAGATGAGCTTCCTAAAGGAAAATAAATAGAGCTTTTCAAATACTGAGAAAGATTTCCACAAAATTCTATGTCATTCTGCTCTGTTGTGTGGGATCAAATGTTTGTAAAATAATTTATCCTATGTTTATGTTGCCTCAAGAATCTCCTGAGAGTAAGTAAACTTTCACAACAACCCAAGTTGATCTAAGGCTTATTTTGTTGATTTGCATCATAGCTGAACATTATACTAGGAGTTCCAAAAAAAACTGTAGTCCATCAGCTGCTTGGACAAAAGGAGACAGAGCTTTTCCACCAAAACATGGGAAAGGATTAAGGAATGGTTTAGGAGAGGTTAGGTTTTACATTTTTACACCATTAAAAAACTAAGGTTGTGCCAAAATATCCACTTACGTCCTTTCATTTGTACTATTCCCTCAAATTAAGTAATTTAGTAAAACACACATACACACACACACACACACACACACACACACACACACACACAACTCGAGGAAAACACAAAAGGACATATAAGGCATCAACCCTTTCTTTTGCAGGGTTTGACCTCTAGCAGATGAAATGAGACAAAGAAGTATGAAATACAGGCAAAGCAGTGTAATGCTTCACTGTGTGGTACTAAGTATAAATAAAATAGTAATTCAGAGGCCAGAGAGGTCAGTATAGACTGAAAGAATAAAGAAGAGGTGGCTTTACAGATGTGGGCTTACAGTAAACCTTGGAAAAATAGGCAGCAGACAAGAAAGGGAGAGAGAAGAAGAGAAACAAAGTCAGGAAGGGAGAAAATCATATGATGGGTCCAGAAGACAGAGAGGAAACTGACTTGACGGGCATAGAGAAATGAGTTGAGAGACTGTGAGAAGTAAGTAACTCCGACTATTCTTCTGGGCGTTTGAATTCAATGTGGTGGACAACTGGGGGCAACTGAAGGATTGATGAGAGTGACTATTTGGCAAGATTAGTCTGGTGGCAGCCTCCTGTGTGGACGGGACGAAGGGGCCGGGGGCCATGCTAAAGCAAAGGGAGCACCTGTGAGCATTCTATCCATCACCAAGCGCTTTGGGCTGTCAAACTTGTCCTTTTAAATATCTGAGCCCAATTATTCTCCCTTTGCTGTACTGCTAGGTGACTTTCATTCAAGTCAGAAAAAAATAGTCAGAGTTAAACATTTCAGTCTTAACCCATCAACACATGTATTTGAAGCAAGTTGGAGACCCAGAAAGACCATTTAAGTGTGGATATTAATACAGATTCAACTTTAAATGCTTTGCTCTGATAACATTCTTTGGAGAGAGAGAGAGAGAAAAGAGGCTGGGACGGAAGAGAGAGGAGGAGGGAGAGAGGCAGGAGGCAGAGGGCAGTGTGGCCACTAGATGTCACTCTTGCTAGCCTACCTCAATGGGCTTAAACTGTTTTCAACGGCAAGAGAAAATCTAAAATCCACAGTACGTACAGACAAAATACTCCCAACCCAGCTCTCCCCCACATCAAATCTATGCCCAAGAGACAAATGCATGCTATCCCTCTGAGGTCATATTATAATTTCTAAAACAAGCTAACTGCAATTGTTGCATTCTTATTTTTAATTCAGCTTCCTTCCTTAGCACAGGGTATTCCATAGTGTTGTGTGTAGGGCTAGGCTTTACTTTTTTAAGCAGCAGACCCGGCCACATTGACTCAGGGTTAGTTCTTTTTCAAGTTATTTTTTTTTAAAATGTAATCACTGAATAGCTGGCTTGGAGTGTTCAATTTAGTGGCATGTGTCTGTCCCAAGTCCACTGCTACGGCAGAATCCCAAAATCTGCGCCACTGTTTCATAAGGTAGCTTTTATCTAATACAGTGGGCAATTTGGAAGCTCAAAGCACACTTCCTCATGGTTTATAGTACTCATTACTGAGCTTTAATGATATTTTGGCTATTTAAATTATTTTACATGTTTCAGCTATAGCTCATGTTCTGAACATAGCATTGTATAACAATATGTTTTGTGTACCTAATAAAGGCTCTTAAGTAGCAACTGTATGTACTCTTTGTAAATAGATACTGCATTAAATACCTTATAAAATATTTAATGACCCTCCCCTGTGGTAATGAATTATATTTAACCCACATTCTTGGGGTCCTTTTCTCTTCTTCAAAGACACTATTTAAATTAAGGTGTGGGAAGCCAGCCACACACTATAGTGGAAGCCATCTTACATATCTGGGTTTTTTGTCATCTCCTATGTTCTTGGGGATAACAGATACATGTGATTTCAGCTCGCGTTTCTATCTCTGATTGTAATTCCATAAAGAAGCTAAAGATGGGATATCACAAAACACAGTTTCATTGGATTAAGGTGATTAAAGATGAAGATGCATAATTGTTCTTCTAATTCATGAGAGTGGGTGTAGATTTTTTTTTATTGGAAAGTTGTATATTTTTTAAAATTTTTGATGCTTCCAAACCTGAATTTTTTTTTTTTGGTCAGGAACTTTGGAAGGCATATGCAGCCAGCAGAAAAAAATATATATATATATTTTTTCCAGGCGCATGTATCTCTGGAGAATTACGTGGTCACTTCCTCAGCTGGGCTCCTAAGAGCACAAAACCAGAGACTCATCTCCCAGCATGTTCTAATGCATCTCGCACTGTGGTTTCAGCACATCAGACATTCCAGGCTCAGGACAATGTGGAGACTTCAGAAGATTTTGAGGGCAAAGACCTGCAAGGGCCCAGACATGATGTGCCTGCCCAGCAGTGTGCAGGCAGCCAGCCTGCTGAGGGCTCTGTGAGATACAAGAGGAAGATGTTCTTTCTCCTTCCCCTCGTGCCCTCCAAAGAAAACTTTCTTTTCTTTCCATCTAACTCACCACAAGGGAGATTCCGGCTGACAAATTCCTTGAGCAGCAGCCACACCACAGGGAACTGAATGACCAGAAAAGTTTACCTCTCTACATGTACCAAGATGTGAAAAAGTACATCGATCTCCCTTTTAAATGCCCTACAGAAACTTACTGCTCTGAAACACTAGCTAGACATGTGGTGAGTTCTTGTGTGATTTTTATACATTGGTTTAATTTCAAAGCATGAACATACATTTCCTTTTGCAAGTAAAAATGGAGATACAAAAAGAAATATTTACATTGGCAAAATAAAATGAGGCTTTGAAACAAGGTAACTTAAAAATAACGTTTGATACTGAAGGAAAATAGGGCTGTTCTGTTTGTCATGAATTATATGTAAATGAAAAATTTATAAATCTCAAAACAAGCTTATAATCATTCAGTTAGCTTCAATATTTATTCTTTAACAACAGGCCAGAAACCTTAAGCAATCTGAAAACACTGATATTGTGGAATCTATTCTTTAAAAAGTAAAATATCTACCCACTGATATTATGCAGTCTATATTTCATAAGGTAAAATGTTTACCCACAGAGAGTTTACATATTTTCCATTAGGCAGCATGTTTTTTGTTTGTTGGTTGGTTAATCCTCACCCAATGATATTTTTCCATTGATTTTTTTTTTTTTCTGAGAGAGAGAGAGTAGAAGGGAGAGGGAGAGACACACAGAGAGAAACATCCATGTGAGAGAGACACATCAATTGGTTGCCTCTTGCACACTCCCAACCTGGGCCAGGGATGGAGCCTGCAACAGAGGCACATGCCCTTGACTGGAATCAAACCCAGGACCTTTCCGTCCACGGCCGGAGGCTCTATCCACTGGGCCAAACCACGAGGACCCATTAGGCATCTTGTTAATAATACTGTCAGGAGTTTCTTGGTTCTACAAAGGCTACTTCAGAGCAACCAAAAGAAACTGCTACTTGTAGTCCCCTATTCTATCAGAAGCCATGCAAATCTGTCCTAATTTAAATGGTGCAATAATATTTGTAACGTAGATGGTTATTTCCATGTGAGGTCAAAATGTGGTAACAATAGAAAATTCGACATTTGGCAGAAATCCTAGGTTTAAGCTTAAAGACACAGAAGAATTTTTTGATCGCTGGTAACTTGGAAATAAAAACAAACCCAAAACTTTGTGTTTAGCTACATTACAATGTCTTTGCAAATTAACAATTTTGTTATTGGTAGTGAAGCTGACAGAATGTCTTCATCTAAATTAAAGTGGAATAGTTCAGATGGAAAGCCCAGATTAAAGGGGAAAAGCCATTAAAACTCTGGGCAAGGCGTCCCGGGAGATATGGGCTCTACAAGATGACTCGTCTGGAGTCTGCTTTGGAAATGCTCTCTCTCCGGATGCTCCCACACTCCGCCGCGGGCCGCGTGCCAGTTGCGCACCACATCCGAGCACAGAGAAGGGATGTGGAATGGAGAGCTTGGCTGGGCTTCCCCAAATCCAAACTCTGCACGGTCACTAAGAGGGGAGAAGGAGCGTGTGCTACACAGAGCACGTCTCATAAACTGTTTCACGGCATTTAAACCATATCCTAAATATATTAACTGCTACATTTACATCTGTTTATCCTTTCAGGCGTTGCTGTTGGAGGGTGTGCAGGTGGCTCCCTCCATAAAGATACCCAGACAAGGGCGCTCAGGTGTGAGCCGGCTGGGCGCTGGCCAGGGCGGTGGGACCTGAAGCGCGGGGCTCCTCGCTCCAATTCAAACAAGGCTCCCGCGCGCCGGCAGCAGCCTCCCACCCGGTGCGCTGGGCTCTGCCCTTGCTCTCTCATTAGGCCCGCGCACCAAGAGAAGAGGCGACGTTGTGTATTTCCTCGTGGAAACGCCAACTTATCTCCGCCCCCCACATCAGCTGTTTGGCGGAATGAGTAAGTTAATGACTTATTAAATAAATGAGCGAATAAGTTAGTCCCTGCACAACTCTGAGATGTAGGGCAATCAGTGTATTGTAGAGAGGATACACCTTCAGGCTCTGTCCTCCACTGTGAATGCAGGTGGCTTAGCATCCAGACAGTCATCACAGAGGCCAGAAAGCTGGCTATTAGCAGTCAGGGGCTGCGGCAGAAGAACGCCATGAAGCTGTGCTTTGAGGAACCTGAAATGCCTGCATAACCACCCCCACGAACACCTTTTTCACTGCCTTGCTGCAGCACGTTGCCAGCCTATCCCTCTCTGGGCTAAGGCATGCATTCTCAATGGAAGAGCTATTGCCCCCATGTGGGCAAAAAGTGATTCTTGGGGACAGGAAATAAAAATCACTGTATATTATACAGATGTGTATCCCATAAAGGGATACAGGCATTTCCTCAGAAAAGCTCTACCAAGATTATATTATCAGTAACAACACAGAATCAAATGACCAACAATTCTTGAGCAACAACATATGCAGCGTTCTATATGAGCTATTATAAGAGAAAGAGATACCCCATGTGGCTCTTTCTTTTAAAGTGTGTGCATAGATTAGTTAAAGAGAATTTAGCACAGGATAAATAGTTGCTGATATAAATAGCAACATCTGAATATATAAAGAACTATGTAAAATAAAGGGTGGGGCAAATGTAGGTTTACAGTTGTTGGTATGGAAAATAATACAGTAATTAATAAGTAATAATACAAGAAAAAAAATCTGTGTTTTGAGGACTCACAACTGTAAATCTACTTTTGCCCCTCCTTGTATTTTAATAGTGTGAAACAGTTTGTGAACAGGGCTAACTAACTGCACAAACAATAAGGTCAAAGACAAGAAAGATTGGGGTAGTGATCAGGGAGGGTTCATACAGCAAATGGGATTTGAACTGGATCCTAAAAGAGGGGAGGGGTTTGACTCAATAGAGAAAAGATGGAAAAATACCCAAATAAGAAAGTGGCTTTGGGACTGAGGACTTGCATCAGAACACAGAGTAAGACTTTCAAGCCCAGAAGGAAAATAAAGTCTCAAAGGATCGTCAAGGAGCAAGTTTAGAGACTAATGCCAAGTTTTGGCCAGTATGATGGCTGCACTGGGACCTTCTTCTACTTTTTCTTTTCCATTAAAAAAAAATTTATGACAGGAATCTTAGTTCATGTAAAGTGGTGTCTTGTGTTTTTTTTTAATATTACATTTTTTATTTAGTAAAATGGATAACAAAATTTACTGTTTTAAGTGTACAGTTCAGTGACATTCCATGCATTCACACTGTAGTGCAACCATCTATCTCCAGAACTTTTTCACCATTCCGTTCTGAAACTCTCTACCCATTCAGTAATAACTGCCTCTTCCCCTCTTCTTCCAACCCCTGCTAACCACTGTCCCTCATTGTCTCTATGTATTTGACTATTTTAGGTACCTCATATAAGGGGAATCACACAATATTTGTCCTTTTGTGTCTAGCTTATTTCATTCTTCAGGGTTCATTCATGTTGTAGCATGTGTCAGAAATTCATTGCTTTTTAAGTCTGAATAATATTCCATTGTATCAAGTCCTTCCTTCTTGTTCCAACTTTCTTGATAACTGAAGCTGGAAAACTGGAAGTGCAGGCAGGCATACTTTCAAAGGCCTTAGACTACTATAGTCCTGGGGAGGCCAGATTACTCCAGTTGAGCTATAGTCACTGAGATCTTCTAAACGAGGGTAGACATAAAGACTGTCAAGAAAACTCCCCTTCAGAGATGGATTGGGGAGGGTGGTGCAGAGCAGAGCACACAGCGCTTGCCAAACCAGCAACTGCAACCCTGGCTTCAACTGGGGAAGCTGCTCCCAGAAGAGCTGCAGAGTAACAGCTACCACAGTGACTGAGGAAGGCCAAGAAGTACTGAGGGTTGCAGCAAGGAGAAGGAATCCCTAGAAATAAAACCAGGGAGTGACAAAATGACTTGGTGTCAAATATCACTATTGTTTTGATCCTCAGGACTTGAGAGTAAAAAAGAAGCATGCCGAAGGCTTAATCTATCTTAGAGTTACAAGCAGATAAGGTGATTATTGTAACATGGTGACAGAAAGAAGAGAAGCAACAGGACATATTACTACTTCTATAGGTGTATCAGTTAGCTACTGCTGCATAACAAGCCAGCCCAAAATTTAGTGACATAAAATAGCAACGTATTATTTCTTGTAAATCTATGAGTTGGCTGGATGATTCTGCTTAGCTGGGCCAGGTTTAGCTGATCTCAGTCATCTGATATGTCAGTTAGAAGCTGGCTGATATAGGATGACATCTTCTGAGATGACTTGAGTCTACATGTGGTTTTCTTCTCCAGCAAGCTAGTCAGGGTTGTCTCATGGCAATAATAGAGGTTTGGGAGAGTGAACAGAAGCAATGAAAGGCTTCTTGAGGCCTAGGCTTGAAAGTGGCATGTCTTAACTTCTACCATGTTCTTTTAGACAAAGAAAGCTACAAGTCTAGCCCAGATTCAAAAAAATAGACTACTTCCTGATGGAAGGAGCTGCAACTTTACTTTACAAAGGAAGTGAATACATAGAGGCATGAAAAATTTGAGCCATCTTTGCAAGCTATTTTCCACAGAAGGAGAAATGAAGCAAGACTTCAAATTTGCAAATTATATGTGCAAGAAAAACATTCCTGTTTCTTCATTTTTTATAACCAATCGTATCTTCCCTATGAGACTCCAGCCATAAGTATAAATCTGGGGTCAAGAACACATAATCTTCAAGTGTCTTAGACTCCCTGTTTTAAAGTCACTTTGCAGTAACTAAGTCTCTTTTTGAAAGCTGCTTCATCTTTCAGATTCTCTCTCCCTGTTTCTCCCCAGGATGGCACCTCATTGTTAGCAAGGCTCATGTGACATCATGGCAATGGGGCAGAAAAGACTTGGAGTCAACATGTGGAAACAACCTATATATATAGTAGAGGCCTGGTGCATGACATTCATGCACTAGGGGGCGGGGGTGGGGAGTCCCTCAGCCCGGCCTGCACCTTCTTGCAGTCTGGGACCCCTTGGGGGATGTCTGCCTGCCGGCTTAGGCCTCATGGAGAGTGGGCCTAAGCCAGCAGGCAGACATCCCCCAAGGGGTCCTTAGCACTGCCATGGAAGCAGGAGAGGCTCCCACCACCACTGCTGTGCTCGCCAGCCATAAGCCCAGCTTCTGGCTGAGCAGCGCTCCCCCTGTGGGAGTGCACTGATCACCAGGGGGCAGCTCCTGCATTGAGCATATGCCCCCTGGTGGTCAGTGAGCATCATAGCGACCGGCAGTTCCGCAGTTCAGTCGATTTGCATATTAGCCTTTTATTATATAGGATAAATGGAATATTATTCTGCCTTTAAAAAGAGCTCCTCTCTCAGTTCTAACTCTTCGTATCATATCTCTTCTCTACCCCAGGATAGAATTTCAAAGCCTACCCATCACAGGCAGAGAGTAAATCTTCCTTATACTACGGAGAAAATTCTATACAGATTGGCCAGACTTGAATGTGAGAGCTGAGGGACAACTAGGAATTAGGTATTGCCAGGGACAAAATACATCAGTTTAATATCCTCCTCCTCAGAAACAAAATTTTAAAAATAAGAAAAAAATGGGTAATCCAGGTTAATTCACCTTTGTGACAGCAGGATTTTGTAGTCCATCCTGTCTGAGTTGGAAGTAATTATGAAATCAATTGAAATGTCCACGTGAAGATGTATAACTGAAATTCAGGGGAGAGGTTTAAAAAAGAGAAGTAGACTCACGTCTCATGTGCATTAATAGGTTCATATGCCGAAAAACTCAGCACTGAATGAGTATCTCAGAAATAGGTCACTGACAGGCTCCATATGTGGGGAGGTCAGAGAGATGGATGATTTTTAAAAAGTAACCATCAGAAGTGCTGAGGGCTAATTCCAGCAGGTCATAAATGCAAGAAGTTCATCAAAAGATTGGTGGACCTTGCAGCTTCAGCAGGCTGAAGATCCATATTGTTGCCTGCTGGAAAAGCTGAAAGTTTTTTTAGGTTATACCAGGTTATTTCTTGAAGCCCTTTCCCAGATTTAAACCTGAAAATCTGCATATATTATTGCCTGCTACTGGAACAGCTAAGGCAGTTTCCCCCAACCTGACCATTCCTACTGTATACCAGACCTTACCTTTGATATGTATATCTGCTTTGCTTTAGGGAAATTTGTGTTAATAAAAAGCTAGGGGTCCAGAGACTCAGAGAACTTGGTTACTGAAGCTAGGTCTCTTCTGGCTCCCCAAAATGCCTTCCAAATTTATATTTCATGTCTAGTCTCTTTATTAATTTACTCGCAGCCCTTCTCCATATTCCTGAGCCCTTCTAGATGCTGAGAAACACCCCAGCAAGAAGAGTAGGAGAAGAACCACCAGATAGTAGCTTGAGGGCCGGGGCCCTGCCTTTGTCATCTTTTATTGCTAATGCATATAAGTACCTACCATTGTAGTAGATACTCAATAGTGTGTTTAGAAGACAGAGTGAATGGAAAAGGGAAAGGCAGGCAAGAAAGAAAAAGGGAAAAGCCAGGAAAGCCAGGTGTGGTAGACAGAAAAACACCACTCAAAGATGCCCATGTCTTAGTCCCTGGAACCTGTTACCTTACATGGGAAAAAGGATTAAGGTTACAACTTGGAGATGTGAACATTATCCTGGATTACTGAAGTGAGTCCACTCTAATCACATGAGCCCTTCAAGGCAGAAAAGTGGGTCAGAGAGATGTGACATGAGAAGGACTCTGTTCACTGTTGATGGTTTAGCAGATGGAGCTAAGAAATAAGCTAAGGAACACAGCGGCCTCTAGAAGCTGGGACCAGCTTTCAGCTCACAGCCATCAGGAAAGCTTGGACCTCTGCCGTACAACCACAAGGAACTGTTGGTCAACCAACAACCAACCCCACAAGCAGGAAATGAATTCTCCCCTAAAACCTCCCAAAAAGAACACAGTCTGCAGACACCTTAATGTTAGCCTGGTGAAGCTGGTACCAGACTTCTATCCTGCAGAACTGTACGATAAATTGTGCTACTTCAGTTACTAAGGTCCTATTTTATACATGATAATTAATTATAAGTTATAGAAAGTATAACATTGGGAGAAGTGTTCATTCATAATTTCATCTCAAAGTGCAATGTTTTGTTATCAGATACACTATATAACTTGTCTGTATAATCTTAGAAACTAAATTTCTCTGGGCCTCACTTTATCCATTTTTTAAAACCAGATATAATACCTAGCCTGCTTACAGACAACGAGTTATACCAGGTTATTTCTTGAAGCCCTTTCCCAGATTTAAAAATCTATGCCTTAGAGACTGTTACTTTTCCCAACACATCCACAGAGATCTTATCGCAGACCATCCTACTTTAATATTAGGGAACAATCAAGTCAGAATTGCAATCCAATGTAACCAAAGGCCGTCCAAAATGCCTGCAGCATAGACATTAGGGATAGCAAACAGGGTTTACCAGAAGCATCATTGTTGGTTATCAAAGTTGTCATTGTTGTTGATTGAGGCTGACTGGAGTACTGTGACAAGAGGGATTCTGAAGCTAATCCCAGGCTAACTAAATCTTGTGCTTTAATATCACTATTTAAGTGGAATGGCTGTCAGGGGTGTAAAGAGCAGGATGTGGCTATGTGAACCACATATGCACCATTTCTACAATATTGGGGAAGGATGACTAGGTGGTATAAAGATCTATCATTGACATTGCTTGCTATTGCCTGGAGGAGGAGACATTTGAACTGAGCCTTGAAATGGGTAAATTTTGGTAGAGAAGGAAGAGACCATACCCTAGTGTTATGCAGAGATATAGAGATAGATAGATAGATAGATAGATAGATAGATAGATAGATAGATAGATAGATAGATAGATAGATATAGATGATAGATAGATAGATAGATAGATAGATAGATAGATAGATAGATAGATAGATAGATAGATATAGATAGATACATAGTGAGCAAGGACTGATGTTAAAACCATGGGACTGGCTCTCTCAACCTCCATTCACCTTCTTCCTAGTTGTCTTCATGTATGCCAAGACTTCTTTGCAACTAGGATTCTGGATGCAATGGTATGCATTGTATTCCATGTAGAAAGCAGAAGTGAGGAAAGACCATTTTAATGCCCCCCTTTGGCTCTTTATTGCTAGCTACATGATATAGAAATGGTTTTGGCTTTATCCCTCCTCAATCACATCCTAGTGTGTGTTTTTTCTCCAGCTTTTTTGTTTGAGAGGCAATTACTTGCAGCAGCATTCATGGCAGCAGCTTCGGATCCCTAGCTTGCTGCAATATGTTTTTCAATTCAATCTATCTGGTAGCAGCCTCCATGGTACCCTGAGAGTTGTCCTTGGAGGCCCAGCCTAGACCTTTCATCCAGCCCTTCTGACACCATTATAAATACCCAATTGCCTGGATTAAATCGCTTGCTGTCTAAAACATCTAGCCCCGCCGGCACGGCTCAGTGGTTGAGCGTCGACCTATGGACCAGGAAGTCATGGTTCGATTCCCAGTCAAGGCATATACCCAGATTGCAGGCTTGACCCCCCAGTGTGGGGCATGCAGGAGACAGCCAGTCAGTGATGCTCTCTCTCATCATTGATGTTTTTATCTCTCTCTCCCTCTCCCTTCTTCCCTGAAATCAATTTTAAAAATAATAAAACATCTAGAGTGACTTCTGCTTTCTACATTGAACCCCAAAATAGTGGCAGAATAGTCAAAGATGCAGAGCTGTAACAGTGTTTGGTTTGATCAGGGAACAAAGAAGAATTTAGCTTGACTGAAGAAATGAGATCATTTGGGGAACTCAAGGAGATGGTGATGGACTGGATTGTTGGGTCAGAGACAGACTCTGGAAGCCTTTCATGCCACAGTGTGGGGTTCAGACCTGATCTCATAGGGCACAGCTATCCCTGGTGAGGCAGGATGGGGTGAGGTTGATGGAATGGAACATGGAGAGCCTGGAAATAGGAAGACTCATTGGAGGGCTTGAGAAGAGGAAGGTCTAGAATAAGATAGAGAGGCTGGAAGTGAGAAGGAAAGTGTAAATACAAGGATTTGAGGAAACACTGAAAGTTGTGCAAACGATATAAAAGATACAGTATTCCTGACCTCCAAAGCTCATTTGATTAAAAATATTACTTTGTCACAAAATAGGTGGCTGTGAATAGGTCACTATATAGGAACGTATGTGTAATTCCAGGACCTATGGCTTTAGTGAATGAAAGTGAAAATCTGTATTCTCCTTTGGTTCCTTCCTCGTACAGCCAGGAGGGGAAGATTTGGTAGAATAATATTAGTCAAAGTTAGACAAACTGCTTTTGATCCATCTGCAGGCTCTGTCCGCTGACACTGCTCCCTTTCACTGCTGAATCATCGCAGAGAGTGTCCAAGGAAAATATTAATCCCTGAGATTCTGGACTATTGCCCTATCCTGGCAGTGTAAACCTAACAGAAGAAAGGCCAAGAGTGAAGCAATGTCCCCTGAGAAGCCCCGCTCCCAAGCCACCAAAGTCTCTGCCCTAGTTCCCAGGCCAGTCAAGATCTCTCAAATTAGAGGGATTGTCCCTCTTTCTTGAGTGTCTTCTATGCCCAAGCACTGAGCCAAGATAGTTACAACTGTCATCTCATGTTACCACTATGATAATCTTTGTAATAAATATTTTCTCTATAATTACACAAATGCAGAATCTGGGGCTCAGAAAGCTTACAAAAATTTTGACCTATTCATACAACCAATTAATTTTCTCCCTTTACACTGGAAATCAGGGTGAATTCTGGGATTTAAGACAATCAGCTCATCCTCTCCTACCTGACAGCACAGAATCTCCCAAGTTTGAAATGTTATTGGTTAGGCTTTATCTTTACGAAATATTTTAGGAAAAATATGGAGAAAATATTGAGGCTTGCCAATGATCAAGATTTGTATAGTCCCAAAATTGTTTACGTCTCATCCTTTGATCACTTGATTTCCTGATTAAAAATTAGGTAACTTTCCTCAGAGAAAATCAATTCCATTTTTTTAAAGATGGAGCCTTTAAATAACTCGGGCTTTTGGATCAACAAACATTCACAAAACCTAGAAGAATTGGTTCTTATTAATTGCCACCATAATTACGTAAAGGGAAAGGAGGAGAAGTGGAATTCCTAAATGAAGTGGAACTTTCTCGCATGACTGGCCTCCCAAGACAGTGATTAGTTTCTAGCAATCTTTACATCCAACTTTTTTATCCTTCAAAAAGTCAAAGAACTTAAGAACAGTTCAGCCACTAACTTGTCCTGTAATATTGTCTAAGTCACTCTTTTACTATCCTACTTGCTTTAAAAAAAAAAAAAAGTACTAAGTTTCACTGGATCCCAGGAGTGTTGGGGAGACTAATTAATAGCTAGAAAATGCTTTCAAATGCAGAATGCTATGTCCGTATGGGCTAACTTTTTTTTTTGTCAGTAATCATGTTAATACCCTATTCATTTCACTGGTAATTGTATGGCGCCATCATCATAATGCAATGATGGGCACCATGCAAAAGTCAGGAGAGATGATCTAATGATGTCAAGATGAAATGCTGTCAGTGTAAGTCTATAAGGATAGTATAACACTGTCAAAGATGAAAGGAAATTATGGCATTGTAAGTTCTACTACCATTAGGAGATGTGAGAAGGGAAGGGTTCCACAATCTGGGGCAATGTCTGTTATGACAAATGTGCTCAGACAACTTAAAAGACAAACTGGCATTCCTCATCCAATGTTCTTTATCCGGAGATTTTTTTTATTAAAATTCTCTCTTAATTTTCTACATGAATGTCTTCAAGCCCAGAATAGGACTATGATTCTCAGAAGCAATTTGTGTTTTAAATATTCATTGTTCTGTGGATCTATGGTCCAACATTAATTGCAGCTGATCATCACGTCTTTTGCAAGGGCGGGGAGTACATTTAAAAAGTTTTGTGAAAGGTAAAAGTCCTCCAAGTTCACTCTTTGAAGAAACTTTGGCATTATGAGTGATATCTCTGTTATACATGGCACATGCCTCTGACACGTGTGTGCCATGTACAGTCAGTTTAGGCACAAGCGTTTATCCTCTCCATACACCAGGTTTTGAAAAGTCTTAGGAAGGTCCAAGCTGAAGGATAACAAACCTTTTAGAATACTTTTGTGTATTTGGGAGCCTCGGGTTTCAGTCCTCTGAAGTTTTCTGTTATGTGGGGGACTCAGATTAAATAAGTTTTAAAATATAGAGGCCTGATTTCTGCCAAGACTATTAAAAAGATAATAATCAAAATGAAATAAGGATACAGAGTCAGAATGTGGAGAAAGTTAGACAAGGACTGATTGTGCTCAGGGATTCTACCAGTCTATGTGGTGCCTTTGTGTGAGTTAGAAATGGAGGCACCTTTCTTGGAGAAGATATACAGCCCCGCCCCTGGGCACATGGCTGGGCGAGTTTTGGTGCAGGCTGTGTTTCAGTTCCCATCCTCCCCTCACCAGGGCTCCCTTATGCAGTGCACAACCTGCACAAACACAGGTGGTGGCCCTGGCCATCCCTAGCGTCCTGGGTATAGGTCAAGTAGCTGAACCGCAAGGACGCTAGAAAATCTTTGTTCTGCCTACCACACAAATTCCCATGATGCCAGGATACTAGACATTCCCAAAATGGCCTCCTGAAAGATTTGGGGGAGTGTTAGAAATACACCATAAAATCAGGGTTTGGCTGGGACTGTTCTAGCTTATGCCTGATGTTCTAGGGTAATTATTACCATTCACTTTCCAAAGTGTCCTGGTTTAAATGACACAATATATATGGTCATCCTACACATACCTTTGATAAGGAGCTGAAAATTTTTCCAGAACAGTCTATAGATAGATGTGTGAGAAGCATAAGTGAATGTGGAAATGGGGTGGGGGAGAATGAAGGCAAATGGTGGAATAGGATCTCTCGCTCAGTTTTATGTGGGTTGGTCATTAGTTCCAGGGACCAATTGCTCATTGACATTTAACACCAGCTATGAAATTAAGCTTTTTATTAGAGCAACTTTCCTTGAATCTTCTTGGCTCCAATGCTAAGGATCACTCAGATAAACATCATATTTCAACTTACTTTCCTAAGTTGTGGATGCTAATATCCAGCAATAGGATCTCAAAGAAAAGTGAGGTTCATTAAAGGGAAAGGAGGTTGTTGATGTAAACAAACCCTTACAACTAAAAGATTTATTGCATGTGTCTTTAGATGTCAGAATACAAAGAAAAGGAGAGGAACAACAGAAATGTTATTCTGGTATCTATAGTGCCATGATTCTTTGCTTTTATTTTCCACAAGGTATAGGATTTTCATTTTGGAGATTGCCCCATGCAATAACCTTACTGGCCATGGGAGCATAATTAAGATTCTTAACCACTCTGTCTCACAGTCCTCAATGTAAATGGGATAAGGATGGCACCTCCTTATAGGCTGTTGTAAAGATGAAATGAAATAACATACACAAAACAATCAGCACATAGTAAATGACTAAAAAATGATATTTTTAGTTTAAAAGAGTAGCAAATTTGCTTTAATCTATGAACAACTTGTGTGTGTGCGCTCATTTTAACCATGTGACGTTCTGACTAATCTTGGGTGACAGGACAATTTTTTGTTGTTGGTGGTGTTTGTTTTTTAATACATTTTTATTTATTTCAGAGAGGAAGGAAGAGGGAGAGAGAGATAGAAACATCAATGATGAGAGAGAATCATTGATTGGCTGCCTCCTGCAGGCCCCATACTGGGGATTGAACCCATGACCTGGGCATATGCCATGACTGGGAATCGAATACTGACCTCCTGGTCGACGCTCAACCACTAAGCCATGCTGGCTGGGTGACAGTACAGTTTTATGTAGTATAAAATAGGAAGGTAGGAAGTCAGGTTTATCACCACCTTACCTACCTCTCAAGAATATTGCGAGGGCAAGTGTTAAATTATATGAGAACCCTTTGGGATTTTAAAAAAAGTTTAAAACTCTAAGCAAATTCAAGGTATTATTATTATGAAAGTGGACTCTCTGGGCCTCAGTTTATGAAATCTATCCTATAGGTACTCAAGGGGTACCTTTTATTTAAAATAAATGTATTTGAAAGTGGACATTATTCCTAAAGGTCTAAACGCAATCGCTAACTGTGGTTCCTACCAGAGCTCTGTTCCACCCCTGGAGTGCAGGGGAGGTGGCAGCTGGTCTTCCATGGGCCTGGGAGGGCGGAGCCAGGCAGCTCCCTTTCTCAGGGGCCCGCTAACGGCCAGGGACTTGGGCAGAAGCTCAGGCAAACCCAATGCTTAGCCTGCCATGCCCAGGAAGAGAATAAGGATTGCAAGGCTGGCTGTAGGTGGGAAAGAGGGAGTTACTCGTAGCCAGGCAGGGAGAGACGGCAGCCCCATATGAGCCAGCAATTCCAGCCCTGGGTATTCCTGGGCATAGTGTACGCACTGGGCACTGGCCACACCGGCCCTCAAAGCCTAGGTGCTTTACTCCCAGCAGTAGTGACTGGCAGGCAGTGCCAGCACATCATGGCTCCCACCCTCCAACAAAGGATGGGGTAGGAGTGCCAAGATGGAATAGGAGCAAGTTCAAATTAAACAAAGGGCAAATATATAAAAGTTGAAGACCACCCATAACAGCCTGATATAGCTACTCCTCAAGGCTACTGTGAAAGGAGAAGTGAATTATATATGAAATCCCTTTGGGAAAACCATTTAAAGGTCTATAAAATTTGCAAAAGACTTGCCAAATGTTCACCATGAGACTATGAAGTGGAACGGAGCCCAACAACATATTAGAAAAACTTAGAGAACATTTTCCCCCCTAAACTGTGACATTTAGGGCCATGTTGGATTTTAATGACTCTAGTAAAACTAAGTCACAAAGAAGAGAACTGACATTAGCAATTCTACTCCATTCATTCCAACTTCTCCGGGAGGTGCTCCCCAAAAGACAATCCTTCGGTGGACAGGTGCTTTTTCCTAAATGCCACCCCAATGATTATTCTAATCCAGAGAGAGCAGGGTGGTTATTAATGCCTGGCTGTTTCTATTTTTTTGCTTTCCATTCTTTGATTTCTCTTCTAATCTTTTCCATTGTTCTTGTAAGTTCGGGAAATTTTACCAGGTGATTTTAATTACTAAAAACTCCCCCCGGCACCCGGTTTTACACCTAGTTGACTGACTTTAGGAATAATTCTATTAAAAATATTATCACTGTAGCAAAGATGATTTTTTCTTTTGTCCATCTCTCTTTCCCAGTGCTAAATATTTTTCCTTATCCCCTCCAAGTTCACTGTGCAGGTTAACTGCCAGTGACCTAGCACGGTTACTCTGTAACATGACTCTGAAAGTGTCTGAAACTCTTAAACAGCAAGTGTGAAGAAGCTGTAAAACAGTACACCCCGGATGCAGCGAGACTCAAATAAACAACGGAGGCAATGGAGAAGTGTAGGGAAAGAATATGCATCCATAGCACATTCTGATTTTTTCCATGTATGAATACAGCTATTCTAACCTTTATCTGTTATTTACTTAATTTGTTGCTTTCCACTTATGCTTTTTTTTCTTCCTTTGAGAGGATTTAATGCAGTGTCTGTATATATTCTGTGGCTAGCTGAAGTCCAGAGTTTCATAAAAGAAAGTATCTTTTCCCTCTATAGTGCCAAGGATTCCTGAAACATGTAAGACAAATTCCAGATACCCCTAAACACTATTTTATTTTTTCCATTAAGTTATAATTGATATGTAGCATGATGTTAGTTTCAGATGTACAACATAATGATTTGATATTTGTATATAGTGTGCAATGATCGCTCACAAGTCTAGTTAACATCCCATCGCCACAGGTAGTTACAAATTTTTTTCTCGTGAAGAGAACTTTTAAGATCTACTCTCTTGGCAACTTTCAAATATGCAATACAGTATTATTAACTATAGTCACCATGCTATACATTACATCCCCATGACTGTTACCTCTTGATCCCCTTCACCATTTCATCCACACTCACACCTCCAAACCCCGTTTTAGATTAACAATAGTGAAGGTAGACACATAGTATGCTGCCTGAAAAGTGAGGTCTGTTGAAAAAGTTGCAGCATCAACCAGTGTTTCTTGATTTCCTAAGTAACCAATCAAAATGTATACATCAGTTGGGAGTAAAAGTGCGAAAATGCATTCAAACCACTGGAGACACGCAGTCAATACCCAAAATTGTACACCAGGATGCGGCAATAAATCATATGAATGTATATGTCTATAATACTTTGCTAAATGCACCACCCAAGAGCCTGCTATGTTCAGTGAAGGGAAACTGAAGACTTCATGTTGCAGAAGCAATATTTGCAGTAACTGCCCATGGGCTATGTAAGTTGACTACTACGATGATCCTGGGTGCAAGGAGAATAACGAATCTTTTCGGCCCATGATTTTAAAAGTGGCTCCGTTGCCTTGTCAGCTACACTTCACTTGGAAAGCTATTGACTTCTCCTTTCTGTCGCCTTAATTTTCTTCTGCAGGAGCACAGAGGGTGCAAGTCCAGGTGGGCACTGAGCCTTTGACTGATTGTGCTGTGGAACACAGCAGGGAAACCTCTTATCTCAGGCTGGTTGCTTGTTTAAGAATCTGTTTCTCTATAAAAGGTATAGGGTAGTAAACACAGCTGTAGAAAAGGTTGTATATTTTCTTGCTGTTTGTTTTAATCTATTAAAATGATGTAATTAAGGCTATAAAATTATACTAACTGCCCGTGTGCATACATCTTGTGGGCCAAGTTTCACCGAGCTCAGTGTTTGAATAATCTGAATGGATTTGACTTTAGAAGTGGTTTTTGTTTTTGTTTTTACTTCTTTACATACAGTGTTGTTGGATCATAGAAATACAGTGGCTTAGGATCAATGAACTTTAAGATTCTAAATTGATCTTGTAATTAGGATGTTATTAAAGATGAGTTAAGCTTTGCTCTTGCTATTTCCTGGCCAGAGTTGGATCGTTGCTCTGAATTCCTGTCTGCTGATTACTCTTCTTTTAACTCCACAAGGGGTATTTTTTTTAATTGAAATATTTTTATATCTTTAAGAAGAATAAAGGTTTTGTAAATAGTATCACAGCCAACCCTTCCTTTCAAGAGGATGAAGTCTGAGTTTAGGATGAAGAATATGCCTCAATTTCTGTTTGCAAAGACATATAATAATATAATCCCATTTACTTCCTACTTAGATGAACTTGAAGTGTTTTCAGCTGTGGTACACTAAATTCGCCTCATAGAGAATAGATTCGAGTGGATACTTCAGGCTTTTTCCTAGCCAGTTATGTTTGCTAAATGAATAAACACGTTTTAATGTCTTAATTATGAAAACAAAATGTGCAGAATTCTATGATCTACTCTATCATTTGGAAATAAACTGAAAAATCCTATTAGGTTGGAAGTAAGTGGAAAATAGTTCCCCCTTTTGGGGATTTTTAATTTTATTCAGAATATTTATATAATTGCCTGCTAGTGAATCTTTTGAGATTATTTTATTGGAGGAGATCTTTAATTCCAAACTCATTTTTCTTGAGGGCAAGGGGTACTGTCATTAATTTCAGCCTGGAATGAATCTTTCTACTTATCCTTTCCCTTTCCTCCCTCCCTGGTTGAGCTCATTGTCAATTTCCATAGGCACCAAAGCGTTTGGCTTGGGCCTAAGTTAATTCAGCCTCAAGTGCATGGGAAGAACTTTAAACGAGGTGGAGAATTAAAGTGTTTTGCTAACTCAGAAGATGAACCACCTCTGAATGTCAGTTCCAAGCCAGAGCATCTTGCTCTCTGTTGGGAGATAGGAAGACACAAAGGCTATTCAGCTGAGTTGCCCAAAACAATGGCCAACAATTTGTAATCCTTTAGAAAACCTTCACCACTTTTTGTAATCATCACTCCTATCTTTCCATCTCATCCCAATTCATAAAAATGTGTCTCTTCCAGATAAACATCAAATTGAATATTTCAGGGCTGTTACCTTAAGTTATTAAATGGTCTTAGCTCAAAGAAAAATGAAGCTCCATTGTAAATAAAATGACTACTCAGGCCTCGATCCACAAATGTCTGGTGAAACCAGCTTTGTTTGTATTTGAGACCTGGGATGAAAAGTGCTCTTAGATGGATTGTGATCAATAAGGACATAATGACAGTGAACTGCTCTGAGAGCATTCCCCCACTGGATAAAGAAAAGAAATGGATAAAACATAGCAAATAAAAAGTAAAGTAAACCTCAGCCCAGGGACAGAACTTTTGAAAGAAAGGTAGTCCGCTGATAAAAATTCCAAAGCCAAGCCCTGGCTGGCATGGCCTGACATGGCTCAGCTGGTTGGAGCGTCCTCCCTTACAGTGGGAGGTCGAAGGTTCAATTCCCATAAGGGCACATACATACCTAGGTTGCTGGCTCCATGCCCCCTCCCCCTCCACCTCCTCTCCCCTGTTAGGGCGAGAAAGGATCAGTGTTTCTCTTCCCTCCCTCCCTCTCTCTCTAAAATAAAATAAAAATTATATAGCCAAGAAACATTATTTATATCAAGTTTGCATATGTAAATGATACTAGTATCATGTTCTGGGGTCCTTTATCTGTCTGACTTATGTGCATAGAATTGATGTGCACAGTGTTTTAAATAAACAAAACAGTAGTTTCCATATCAAAAAAAAAAAAGATCTTAAGTTCATAAATTAAATATTTTCAGGTGCACTGATTTGTCTGCGCTTCAAGCCCAAAGGAAAAGAAGTTCTACTGTTGGCACACCTGTGAACACATAGGTTTCCAGATGGGGCCAGAGGGAGAAAGCTGAGTTAATGCAGTTACTAAAGTATCTCCCCTCACCACTTTCCGAGGTACTCTCCCTGCAAAGTCAGGGGGCACTATCTTTGCAATTTAGACAAGCAGCGGCTCACCCGCGGCCTCTCCATCATCTCTCTTTCTAGAGGAGGGTCAGCTTCCTCAGAACTCGCTAGGAAACAAGGGTCAGCCTGGACTGTTTCCAGTCACCACAAGAGGTTGAACAGAGCGAGTTACTCCCCCAAATCCCCAGACCTCTGCTGAGACCTAAAAAAAAAAAAAAGGTGATCTCGTGGGCGGAGGAAGGAAGCGTGTAAGTATATCAGGAGTAAACGAAAGGAAGAAAATCTCTTGGGAGTAAGGAAAACCACGCAGTAGTGGGCTCAAACCCGGAGGACCAGCCGGCCAACTCCAGCCAGGGATTCCGATCCTTGGAAACCGGTTGCCATTTATTTGTGCGCTGTTCCGCACGGACACTGGGTGGCGCTCGTGGTAAAGACTTGCACTTCTTTTAGGGTCCGTTTCTCCACCATCCCCACCATCCCCACCACACACCCCTCCCCCGCCCCTTGCAAATTTCGGCTACTAGGGGATGACTTTACTCACGTTCTTCCTACGCGTCGCAGTGGGGAGCGCGCTTCTGGAGAAGTTTGGTGCCGTGGGGCCATTTCTCCAAGGCTGAGCCCTGCGATGGGTTTTGAAAGAGGCAGCAGCGTCCGGTCCACTGGCCTTAAGACAAAGGTCCAGACCTTGGTGTCAGAAACACCCACCGGACCAGCAACACCCACGGCACCCGAGGGCAGGGACACCCAGCGCGCGTGCGCCCAGAGCGCGGGTCCGCAGCGCGGCCAGGCCCGGGCGCGGCGTGGGGGGAGCCACGGCGACTGCCATGTGACATGAAGTGGGACTGTGTTGTGATCAGACTCCAGCTCCTTTGGACTTAGCGCTCTCCTTTCGGGCAAGGGTAGGGGAAAGTGGGGTCGACTTGGTAAGGAAGCTGAACGAAGTCGAGAGAGGCCTCCAGAGACGCACCCAGACTGGGAAGGTGCACCTAGCAGCGGCCTTTGCTCTGAGGGCCAACACGTTAGGAACTGGAACAAAGAAGCTAAGCCCTTCCCTTCCGCCCCACTCCTTTTTGTCCTGTGCAACGTGTGAGAGAGAATATATTTTTTTGGACGGAGGGGAAAGTGACATTTAGCAGAATTGAGACTAACTGGACATTGTAACCTTGTGGTCTCCACCCGACCCCAAACGTCTCCATTGTGCCCAAAGTCTGCAACTTCCCATCCCACCCTGTTTGGAATCTGCCTTCTCAGCAAGGTCTAAACACGTTGCTAGGCACACCCTCGTTAGCATAACCGTGTTGCCTTATTTCCCTTCACATCGTAACTTTTAAACCTGTAAGAAACAAAAAATTCCAGGGCTGGAGGGACCAGCGGAAGGCCACCCGGCTCCCCCGCGCCACTTGCCTTTGCCCTTTGCCCGGAGGCGACTTGGACCCTCCCCGGCATTGCCTTGGGGATGCGATTCCTGTCATTAAACTGAAGGATGTGCTTAAGGTGGCTCGATTGGCACCAAGAACTTTCCCGAGCAGAGGCCAGGATGTCAAGCCCGACCGGGTCTTCAGTGCCTCCCGATGCCCCGTAGCTCTAAACCTAGAGGGTGAACAGCAGTGTCAGAATCCACAGCGCGGGGTCGGGATGGGCCGGCAGCCCAGGCTCTGTTTTCTGGGCGGGCGTCAGTCTCAAGGAAGTCCCGGGAAGCTATTGACTTCTCCTCTCTGTTGCCTTAATTTTCTTCTGCAGGAGCACAGGCCTCAAGGAGGAGATTCGGGCCGGCTGGCGGAGGGTGCTGAGGGCCCCTGTGACACACCCCTCCCTCTCCTGCCTTGAGCGTGCCAGCTCCTAAGTTGCCCCTAAAGGCAAGGCGACAACAGCTGTGGTTCTGGGGCTCCCAGACGGGAGAGGCAGGGGGCGGATGCTGGCATGGCTGCTCTGCTTTGGTGTTCTGGAGCGAGTCTGGCACCCTGCCAAGAGTTCCAAACCCCCCAGCTCTCCCTGCCGGCTTGTTTTGGGCCGGGTAGCTCCACAGAAAGTAAGGCTACCCTAACTAGCACTAGACACAAGTAATGTAGACTCCTCTTCCGGTTGGAGTGGACAGAATGATGAGAAACCAGACCCTCCCTGCCTGGGTGTCGGGGGAGCCTCCTAGGTTCCTAGTCTCAGACACTCTGGGGGAAGACGCTGAAAAGGCCCAAGTCAAGGACCAGTTCCTGGAGCTGCCTACTTGAAGGGCCTGAAAATGGGGAGCGGTAGGTTGACTTACATTAAATTATTACACCCCCAGCGGGGTCATCACTAGAGCAAGAGTGACATGTCATGAAAGCAAACGCTCTGGACCATGAACGCCCAGTGGTCGGGTTCCTGCGCCTTTTGTCCCTTTGCCTGTGAGCTAAGGTGTCCTGAAGGCAGGGAATAGGAGCGTGGAGGGCACAGGAACCTGGACCTGGGAATGGTGCCATGTGCATGAGGTTGGGAGGGGGAAATTGGTGGGCTTCACCCAACCTCCCAAACGGGCTTTTATTCTTGTCTACTTCTCAGTCTTCTTGGGGTTCCCATTTGGTCCATTGGAATGACAGGTCAGACGTGAACCATTCACTTTCCCAGGAGCCCTTTAACTTCTGAACAGAGTTACAGACCCTCTCTTTCAATAGCAGCCGAATGGACGAGAATATTGAACAAAATGTGGGGCTGCTGGCTCTTCTTTGGGACCAGCAGTTTGGGTGTCATTAAGTTATTTGTGCTTAAGACGGTAACATTGTAAACTCATTGTAGGGACTTGGGGTTGCAGAAACTGCCACTAGCCGCTGAATGAACAGCGTGCATTCATGAGCATCCTTACCCAGCCTTTTTCTGAGAAATATTTATCTCACGCAAAGGAAGTGCTTGTTGCAGATTTGTCCTTTTTTCCCCCAAACGGCACATTTTCAACACATGTAAGAGACAACTTGACTCCCAGCACCCCAATAAAAAGTGGTCTCCGTTCCTTTTCACCATCACCCCACCTCCCCATTCCCCACGGCAATATCACTGTTCCACTCCACACCACCCCCTGGTGAAGCCCAAGGGGGGTGGAGAGATGGCGAGCAAAGAAACACCGTGGCCGACCTCATCCCCAAAACATGTGCGCTTTCCGAAGCTGCTGATTGGAACACATTGTCTCCAGACATTACAGAGCTGGCGGTGGGGCGTCTTCTTTGGTATTCACTCAAAACAGATTAACTGAGACCCGCCCCCCCCCCCCCCCCCCGTTCCCCAACACACACACACACACACACACACACACTTCCCCCATCCCTACATTTCTCTCTCTCTCTCTCTTTTTTTTTTAAGCAATGCTTTGTTGTGTTAAAACTAGTTGGACGAGTTGGGGTGTTGCTGCTGCTCCCGAGGCCCTGGCCAATGGAACCCGATCCACCCCGCTGTGCGTAAGCGTGCAATTAAGGATTTAACCAAGGCCGTGCTGCGCCTCAGTCAGCAGTCCGCCCGCCGGAGACGGAGCCTCCACGACTCCCAGCCTCCTCCTCGCCGCCGCCGCCGCCTCCTCTCCTCCTCCTCTTCCTCCTCCTCCCTCGCGCCCACAGCCATGTCTGCTTAGACCAGAGCCAGCTCCGCCGCCACCTCGGGCAGCCGCCGCCGCCGCCGCCGCCGGGACAGCCGCCGCCGGGGAGCGATGACAGGAGTGTTTGACAGAAGGGTCCCCAGCATCCGCTCCGGCGACTTCCAAGCCCCGTTCCAGACGTCCGCAGCCATGCACCACCCGTCTCAGGAATCGCCCACTCTGCCCGAGTCCTCGGCCACCGACTCCGACTACTACAGCCCCGCGGGGGCAGCCCCGCACGGCTACTGCTCTCCTACCTCGGCTGCCTACGGCAAAGCGCTCAACCCCTACCAGTACCAGTACCCCGGCGCGAACGGCTCCGCCGGCGGCTACCCCGCCAAAGCTTACGCCGACTACGGCTACACCAGCCCCTACCACCAGTACGGCGGCGCCTACAACCGCGTCCCCAGCGCCGCCAGCCAGCCAGGTACGGGAGCGGGGGCCCGATCCGGGGGCAGCCAGGGGTCTGGAGGGGCGACGTGGGGTGGGAGATGGGGGCCCCGCCATCCACGGCAGTGGGGGCGCGTGTGGCGGAAGGGAGTGGGTTCACAGGCCAGCACTTGAGGGGTTTTTAGTAAGAGGAGCCTCTGCGGGGGGGCGGGGGGGGGTTCGGACCAGGGTCTCTCCCCTCCGGCACCTGGGGACGGGGGTGGGGATGGGAGATGGGGGGCGGGGGGCTCTGTCTCTGGGTTCCCCAGCTTGCCTGGTCAGGCAGCCGGCTAGGCTGGAAAGGGAGTAGGGGTGGAGAGAAGAAAGAATCCAGCAGCCCCAGTGGCGTTTGCGTAATCAAGGGGAGGTGAGTTGTTGGAATTTTGGGTGAGCGTGCTCGGTGGGTGCGAGTGGGAGTGGAAGGCGGCCTGCGAGGCTCCGTCGGGGTTTGTCCGAAAGCAGCCACGAGAGCCAGGGTCGCCGTGGGAGCCGGGAGCGCTCCGGGTGTGTGTGTGTGTGTGTGGGGGGGGTGTCCTGGGAGCTGTAGGCTGCCTGAGAAAGGGGGGGGGGAGGGGAGAGCTTTGCAGTTGATCCAAGGCAACGCCAAAAAAACAAAAAGCCACATAAAGATGGAGGAGGGTTGCTGAGGGGTCACGTTATTGGAGCACATTATTTTTTTTCTTTCCTTTGGGTGCCTAAAATTTGTCTTCTTCCTCCCCACCTCCTCCTTTTTCAGCTGCCTTGAAACTTAGGTGGAGAGTTTGGGAGGTTTGGTGAGCTTGGGCGGTAAGAGGGAGGCATGAGGTCTCCTTGGAGAGGTTTTGCCGGTCAGGTTTGATCTCTTCCCACCAGCACATTAATAATCCTGCTAATATTAGCATCCCCTGCTCTGGCAGAGTCCAGACCACAGCCCTCATCCTCCACCCTTCCTCTCCCAGGAGCTCGCCACACACACACACACACACACACACACACACACACACAGGGACAGGCTTTCCGCCCCTTCCAGAGATGGGCACTGTTGATAAGGTGGGAGAGGGGACTTGTGGCTCCAGGGCACCTTTGTCAAGCATGCCTTCAGAAAGTCTCCCCCCCCCCCCGCCCTCTACACTCAGGATTTTGAGAAATTCGTCCTGACCTGCTGCCCCTTTTTTACGAAAACACCCCACCACCGATTTCTTTTCAATGTGTGACTCTTGTTAAACTAAAAAAAAAAAAAAAAGACAGCCAGGATGGGAGAATGTCTCCGTTCCTTTCTCTGTGTCTCTGCATTTCCTGCATAAGTGAAAGATTTTTTTTTCTTTTTGGCCCAAGAACTTATTAAGTCTATTTGTAAAAGAAACCAGACACATCTGTGCCCTCCCAGATCGGCAGGGAGATTATGGGGGCCGCATAATCGGCCCTCTGTCTGCCGCGGCCCCGACCGCTTGCTACTGAATGGAAGGAGCATAGTTTGCTTGTGGGACTTTGAACTTTGGAGACCTCGGTTAGCATCTTCCCAGCGCTTGGGTCCGGCCTCGGTGGGCTCCCGAACAGACGCTGACAGGGAGGGGATGGCCGCGGTCACCCCAGAAACGCACGTGAGCACACACGCAGGGTGGGCGGAAAAACGGGTCCGGGTGAAGCTCCAGGGGCGCCGAGGAGGGAGCTGTGCTGTCCAGCGCGCTAGACACCAGCCCCGGGGAAGCTGGCTGAACCGCGCAGAGAATTAATCCGAGGCTGGCTCCCTGGCCTGTCCAACCTTCGGGGGAGGGGCACGTGTCTCCGGGGTCGTGTGAAGCCAAGGTGGCCGGTAGGATGGGGAGCCCGAGGGAAGCCTGCCTGGGAAGAAACCCCAGGACTGGCGTGGAGGGTTCTGCAAAAGCGCCATTGTGTGCGGACAAGCTCTAACCGGTCCTGTTTTTGCTTATTTAGAGAAAGAAGTGGCCGAGCCCGAGGTGAGGATGGTGAACGGCAAACCAAAGAAAGTTCGTAAACCCAGGACTATTTATTCCAGCTTTCAGCTGGCTGCGTTACAGAGAAGGTTTCAGAAGACTCAGTACCTCGCCCTGCCCGAACGCGCCGAGCTGGCCGCCTCGCTGGGCCTGACGCAAACACAGGTAAATTCCGGCCGCGGCCCGGCCAGGCCGGGGCCCCGCCTTGGCTGCGCGCCCGGCTGGGCCCTGCGGTTCTGTCCCCGCGGGGCGGGCGGGAGCCGGTCGGAGAGCGCCTGCGGGCAGCCCAGACAGACAACCACCTTGCGCCCTTCCCTCCGCCAGGCAGACCCGGCGTCGCCGCCCGCGACGGTGGGGACGGGACGGAGACGCCGCTCATCCCGAGATGCCCCCGCTTCAGGCCTCCGGGGGCGAGGGGCCACTTTCTAAGATGGGGCACGGGGGAGGGTCATCCTAGGACGCTCCCGCAGCTGGAGACACTGACGAGTGTGTGCCACGCAGCCTCTCGGGCCAGCGGGGCCCGTCGGTTGGTCTCAGGCCGAGGGAAGGCGGAGGCCGTGGCCGCGGGCCGGGAGGGCTGGGGGAGGGGGTCACTCCCCGCTGCTGCGGAGCGCTGGGCCGCCGCAGCCTGAGGGTCGCGAGGCAGGGGTGAGGGAAGCCGGGGGGGGGGGGGGAGCCGCGGGGCGCTGCTGGATGGGGAGATCTTCCCCGGAGGGTCCTGTTTCCTTCACTCCCACCCCCACCCCCAGAGAGGAATAAAGAATGTTGGAGTCACCGCCCAGGGCTGCAGGCGGATTCTGACCTTTCCCGGAGCTGAGGAGGGGGTGAAGGGAGTGGCGCGGGGAACCGGGGGGGATCCGTGCGCTACCTGCATGGGCCCGCGCTCCCAGAGTCGGCTGCGCCGCCCCGGCGTGCGGGGCTCGGCCACGGCTTTGCAGACGTTGGCGGCGCCGCGTTCCGTGCGCGCCGCGTGGGCCTGCAGGTGCGCGCACGTGGCTTCGGACACTCGCGCCCCCACCCCCCGCCGCCCGCCCCCGGCCCTCGCCTCCGAGCCAAACAAAAGACAACAGCCTCGGGGTCGTGCCCTCGCGGCGGCTCCGGCGCGCGGATCCCGCCAGGGCGCCCTCTGGGGCCGGACATCCAGGCTGCGCCCCAGGCCCGGGCCCGGACAGCAGGCCCGGAGCCGCCGGGAGACGCCAGGGCGGAGCCGCGGGGGGCCGAAGATGCCTCGGCGTGTCCCGGTAACCTGTGCCTTTGTTCCCCCCCCTCCACCCAGGTGAAAATCTGGTTTCAGAACAAAAGATCCAAGATCAAGAAGATCATGAAAAACGGGGAGATGCCCCCGGAGCACAGCCCCAGCTCTAGCGACCCCATGGCGTGTAACTCGCCGCAGTCTCCGGCGGTGTGGGAGCCTCAGGGCTCGTCGCGCTCGCTCAGCCACCACCCTCATGCCCACCCTCCGACCTCCAACCAGTCCCCCGCGTCCAGCTACCTGGAGAACTCGGCTTCCTGGTACCCGAGCGCAGCCAGCTCGATCAATTCCCACCTGCCGCCGCCCGGCTCCTTACAGCACCCGCTGGCGCTGGCCTCCGGGACACTCTATTAGACCGGCCGCTTTCTCTCGCTGTCTTTTTTGGGACTACTGTGTCTTGCTGTTTTAGAAAATCATAAAAGAAAGGAATTCATATGGGGAAGTTTGGAAACCGGAAACAAAACAAAAGAAAAGATTCATGTGTAAAGCTTTTTTTTTTTTTTTTGCATGTAAGTTATTGCATTTCAAAGGACCCTGACCCCCTCCTTTTTTTACAGACACTTTTTTGCGCAACTGTGGACACTATCAATGGTGCCTTGAAATCTATGACCTCAACTTTTCAAAAGACTTTTTTCAATGTTTGTTTTAACCATGTAAATAAGTGTAGATAGAGGAGTTAAACTGTATATTCTGGATAAATAAAATTATTTCGATCATGAAAGCAAAATGTTTCTTAAAAAAATACTTCTTTGCCTCCCCCCCCTCTTGTAATGGGCTAGCCACGCTTTATGCAGGCAATTAAAGAAAGAGGTCTGCAGAGATCCAATAAGGCAAAAAGGAAAATAGCAATTGGGAGCTGCATGGATGCAGAACTTCACATGTTATATGTTGAATGTTGCTTTATATGTCTATATGTATAGGTGGCCTGTTTATAGCACCACTGTATAATATATATTTAGATGTTTTGGGTGGGTTTTTTGGGGGGGTGGGCCCTAACCACAAAAACGTTTAGATAATTTTAAGTTTAACCCCAAATTGTTTCAGGTAGAAAGTAATGCTGGAATCTAAATAGGGCCCTCCACCCTGTGTGTAAGTAAGAAAGGAGCAGAAATCCCTCAATAACCACTCTGAATTCTAAGCTCAAAGCAATTATGGTGGAGAGCTGCCCTCCCCATCAGCTGCTGTGTATTGCTAGAGCAATTAGACAAATTACACTCCTTTCAAAGGGCGCTTCCAGAGATGAGAAAATGAAAAACTGAGGGGGGGGGGATTTCCCCTCTTATTACATTTTTTAAAAATCTGAAATGTTTGCAGCAAGGCAAATAGTAGTGCCTTGGACTCCTTGGTGTACGATTATAAATTTATCCGAGCTCTTTCAGAGAGAGGGAAGGATCACAGGATTTGAAAACAACGATAGGCCTGAATCAGCAGGCCAAGCAGGCATGTGGCGGGGGGGGGGGGGGGGGGGGGGGGGGGGGGGGGGGGGCATTATTCCTCTGCCAAGAGAGGGAATTGTGGGGTGGGGGGGACAGGAGTGAAAGCACTGTGGCCCGGTGTGGGTTTCATTTCGTGTGAGATAATACTCTGAATGTAAATCTTTTCTTCCCCTGCTTTACCGCTCTCTGGTTTTTTGCAGGAAGGAGTTCCTTCTGCTTTGCTTTTACATAAAACAGTGGCAAAGCGGGTTCCAAACGATGGGACATTGAATCTGTTTGCAGGGATTTCTCCTTTGTGAAGCCTTCTTTGGGGCGGAGAGGCAAGACTTGCTGCAACCTAGGCCTGTGCGGGTCCTTCTCCCCACCGGCTGCATCTAGACATCAACAGTGTGGCCAGAGCCACAGCCGGGTCTGCAGCTGCGCTCCCGGCCTGGATTGCAGGCGTCTTTCTGACTGTCATTTCGTTCACCTGCCTCTGTTTGCTTGGGATACCAGGGGCAATCGTATATTGGAAATTACAAGATACAGGAGATATATTTTACAGCTGGGAAGTCCGCGGCAATAAATGTGACAAGAGAGTTTTCTTAAAGGGAGGAGGGGGGGAAGGGGGGTTGGAGATTAGAACATAAAAATTACATCCTGTCATCTGAGGATTTCTAAGAAGGTTCTTCCAGGGTTAGGAGGAGAGACCTGAAAGGCACGCTGTGTGCCCCGCGGGGAATTTACCCGTGTTCTCTCCCTCTCCTTTCCTAGTTTCCCTCTCTCCAGGATTCCTTTATTTTTCTTCTTTCCTTTCCAGCCTGCCAGTTGGGACCGGCTTGGGCCTTCGGGGGATTCAGAGTTTTGACGGGTCTTTAGGCAACACCCTGCCTGGGCCGGGTCAGCTCGCCGCCTGCAGCCCGAGGTGTGGGCCGCTGCGTCTCTCCCCCTCGTCATTCCCCTCCAGCTCTGCTTTCTTAGGAGTTTTGGGTGGCCACGCGCTGTGCTCTGCGCTGGCAGAGAATAGGGTGAAGGGAAGACGTGAAGGCATCTATTTCCTGCCTTTCTTTCTTTGCTTGTAAGGATTGTAGGAGTTTCCATTACACCGAAAGCCAGAGTTTTCCGTCTAGGGAATCCGGCGGGGAGAAACCCTGGCCGCCGCCTGCCAGCGGCAGCGTTCCCCTGCGCGGGCGCCTCGGGGTGCGCGTTTGGGGACGTGGAAGGGGCGCACGCACTGTACATCGCCAACACCTCCTCCTCACCGGCTGCCCGAGCGCGGCAAGAATGGGCTTGGAGCATGCCCTTTCTGCACATGGAGAGGGCAGATGATTTCCCAGCCGCCATTCCCGGCTTTGGAAAGGGGATCCCCCTTCACTATCACCCCGCACGGTCAAGCTGAGGGAACGGCGAGTTTGGACTCTTCCCAGGAAGAGAGAGTGGAGGGGGGGGGATTCTTCTTTAACGACCCCCCTCCCACCTCCAGCCTTGACTCTGCTTGTTGTTACAGACACCGAAGCCTTGCGAGGCGGCCAGGCAGGACGCCACGCGCGCAGACTTGGTTTCAGGATTCCTTCCCTTGTGCTAACCTCACTCCTTCCACTCGCAATGGCCTCTTCTCTCGCGCGGTTTTTTTTTTTTTAACTGGGTCTGGGAGCCGTGGACAAAAATAATTCTGCCAAACCAGTCTGCAGCGGGTTTTCCCTGGCACCATGGGGATTCTCCCAGGGGGATTTAACTCCCTGCAGCCCTGCGCCCAAGGATGTAAAAATAACAGATCCTCCGCAAAGTCTAAAAATAATCTGTGTGAGGTTCCTCTCCCGCGCGCCCCCCTCGCACCCTCCCTCTTTCTCTCCATTGTTTATTCCTGCATCCAACGTAAACCTATACCCTCCACCCAGATTCCTTGATCGGCCCCGACCCCACTTTCCTGGACCTCGGCCTGCCTCTCCCCGTCCCCACGAGCCCCGCTCTCAGTCCAGTGCTCCCAAGATGTCAGGCCCACTCCAAGAGTTCGTTTTCTTTTCCGTGAGCCTCGTCACACACCCTCACACTCCCAACCCCCCATCTTCAGACTCCCCCCCGCCACTCCAAAGCCCAAGAGGCCCCGAATCTGCTGGCCCTGCTGTAAAAGATCAGATAAATTAGCCTTTGTTTGAGGCTCGTGTTGGGCTAAGCAGATTTCTGCCCCCCCCCCCCCCTTTTCCTGGCGGCCACCTCCTTGTGGAACAGGGGGCGGCCTGGGCAGCCGAGAGAAGCCGCATTCCTGTGGGTGCCAGGCGGCTCCAGTCCTGAGCCACAGGGCCTGAGACACACACAGAGGAACCCGCAGGGCTCGATGCCCTTGATCTCGCTCGCTCGCTCTCCCTCTCTTGGGGTCACCCACCCGGGAGCCTTTCCAGCCACACTCGGACCCACCCAGGGCTCGACCTCCTCCAGGGGCGGGCTGACCCCGCACACCCACGCGCGCACACACCCTCTCCTGGTGGCACCGGCCAGGCCAGGATCTCCCCGCCTCTACCAATCTTCTCTCTCCCGCCCCTGATCCCACAACCCCAGACGCGCCGGCTGGCCTCCTCTGGCTCCTTTGATCCCACCGGACGCCCCACGGCTCGCGGCGTCGGGGCCGCGCCGTCCCGGGAGTCGCCCACAGCGCGCCAAGGGCAGGCCGCGCTCGTCTCCTCCCGGCGCGCCCTGCAACTCACTCCGGCCTGGACACCCCCGAGTTTCCTGAGCTCCCCAGCCCGAAGCGCCAGGAATGCCTCCTGGAACGCTGGCCCCTGTCTCCCCTCACCCCCACCCCCCGCCCCAGCGCTTCCTTTTATTCTAGGAGAGGGACTTTTAGGGCTACCCAACCACACCACCCTCCCGGGCCCCATCCCCGCAACCCTTTGGATCGCGCACCTCCCACTGGCCACTGGGATCCCGCCAACCCCGAACTCTCCAGCCCTCCCGGGAGGCACGCCCTGAGGGCAGACGCCCTCCGCACCTCTGGGAAGCGCGCCACGCCGGCGGATCCGCCTGCGGTCACCCCTCTCCTCCACCCCGAAGCGCCCCCTCCCACAGCGCTGGGTGGAGGCTCCCGCCTCCCGGGAGCTTGGGGAGGGGGCGCTGCGGCTGGCTCCCGCCCTCCGCTCGGGTTCCCAGGTTGCCGGCGGTCTTTGCACGCTGTACTAGGTTTTTTCAGAGTCGCAGCGAACTCTGGGCCTCCAAAACAGCCCACATAGCGGTAGCACCTAGGGGATTGGCTACAAATTTTTTTTCTACGCAGCCCTGCACAGCCCCCTCCCCAGCCCCATCCGCGCTTTCTTCTGCATCTGACACACTTTGGGTTCCCCCGTGGCCCTGGAGGGGCTGCGGTGGGGGGCGGGGGGCCTTGCCTTTCAAGCACTCGGGGTCGCCGGCTGTAACGTAATAACCTGTTTTATAGGTCGAGCTCTAACCGTGAAGATAGGAACCGAGGGAGTTTACATGAATCTCCCTCTAAAGGAGACCGGAGTCCTGTTTTGCAGCAATTAAATGTTTCTGCTCTTTTGTTCGCTGGGACTTCGTATTACTTCTGATTTATGGGGATCCGTAGGAGTCTCTTTGCCAAAAGCGCATGTATTATTGAGTCTGTTCCACATCCTAAACCAAGATTTATATAAAACCGTGAAATACCACACATTACGACCTTTCGCCACAGGAAGGAAAAAATGGCTCATAACATCATTCTACACACACACACACACACACACACACTCCAAGTTCAGTAATGATTCTCTGTCAAATCTCCACTATACACAGTTTAGTGTATTTTTTTAAGTCAGTGGGGGTGACGAGCAGTAAGCAGTTCACAAACTATGATTTATTTTAAAGCATTTTTTTTTTCCTTGCAAAGGCGAGAAGACAGAAAATCTGCCCATGGAAGCTTATTGTCACCCAAAGACTACTTCTGCCCCCTTGCCGTTTGCAAGGTGGAAGAAGAGAGGCGGGAGAGGAGGCAGGGTATGGACTCAACTTTCATCTATAAACAGGGGTCACTACACCGGGGACATTTCATTATTGCCCTTAAATTCGCAGGAGCTAGGAAGCTGGCTTGCCACCCTGCGGGATGGCCCTGGCTAGGCAGTACCCAGGTCTGTGAGGTGATGAGGGGCGGGGAGGAAGAATCATCACACGTGTGCTAGAGGCTGGAAGAGATGCTCAGGAAATTCTCTGCACTCCTGGTGGGAAAATTGAGCTCCTGGGGATATGGGGGCTTTAGGTATCCCTAACCGAGATGTCCCTGTGCGGAACCAGAACTAGACTCCAGAAGTCTCAGCCAGAGCAGGGTTCATCCTCCTGGAGGCCACAGCTGGAACCTGGAGTTCACTTTCACTCTGGGACCAGCACAGCGCCCAGACTCTCTCCAGACTCTCTTGCTCTAACTCACCAACTCCCTTTCTCTTTGGTTCTTCCATTTTGTAAGGAGACTCACCTTGGAGTTTTACAGCCCTATCTGGGGGCAAGGACAGTCCTTTCCCAAAAAATACCGGAGTTTCTGGAATCCAGAAAGAAGCACCTTAGTGACTTGTAGCAAAAGAAGCAGCTAGAACTGGTTTATGTGTGTGTGTGTGGGGGGGGGGGTCTAATTAATAAAAGTTAATCCTAGGATTAAAGCCAGTAGCCAGCCAAGCAGAGTGGAGACAGCTTCCCAGTCAGGCTTTATTTAATTAGCAGCAATGAATATATTTTCTGCTAATATCCTTTAGGACTCTCAGTGACTTGTTCCCTGTGAACGAGCATGGAGCTGGAGCTCAGGAATACTTACATGCACCCAGGGCATTTTGTACTAATAACAAGAGACTGCAAATTCATTTAAGAAAATGTTCATAAACAAGTGACAGGCACTCTGAGTCCACCCTGGTGGAAACAATGGTGAAACTGACAAGTGTTCTTTGCTTGGGGGAGGGGCACTTTTATACAAGGAAATGCTTTAAGAGAGGGTGGGGAAAGACAAGGGTTTAAGAAAGAGAAAGAAAAAAAAATTATTTCAGATTCCAGGCAACAGCAGATGCAGCAGCCCTTGCAAACACATCAGCGCCACACATATTGAAGATTTGGACACGTAATGCTTCAGACCACTGATTTGCTATTTTCTTAATTCCCACTCTTCTTTTTCCATATGAATCAAACAGTCTTTTGTCCTTCAGGGTTTGATTTGATCGCTACTGTTCACATTTCACTTTTGTATTTTCCTCTTCCTATACCATTACTCATTGAGTGCCCTGTGAAATTACAATCGTACATTTTCAACTCAGCAACCCATTTGCAGTGCAAAAATAGGGTCTAAATAATGGCTGAATTAGCCCTACTGGACAGTTTCAGATGTAACACTCTGTAATAATTATATTGCAGGCTGGATTAGGATGCTATTATCATAATCTGGACGTTTACAATTATCTGTAATTTGCAAAGATGCGCCAGGTCTTGATTACAGCAGTTTTTTTTTTTTTTTTGTATCACGCTAACCATCACTAAACAGTGACAGTAATAACAGCTAATTTTGCTGGCAATATAAGAGGTGCTGGGGTGTGCAAACAATTTCACACCTGGATATGCTCACTCAACCAAGAATATAGAGAAAGAGCTTCTGCCCTGAGACTCAGAAAAATATTCTTCTCTGCTTCTGTTCAGTATAGATTTCTAGACCTGATCATTGCTTAAGAGATATTCACTGGGGGTAAGTTTTTTATTTCTTTCCTACTTCAAGGCGCAGTTCATACTTATCTTCTCACACTTTCCAAGGTCTATGTGTTGCTGTTGTAATTCATTATAGACTGCAACTTTGCTTTACAGATTTTGCAATTCTGATCTTTTATCCCTCCCCGTTAACAGTAAAAGGGTTGTCATTCTGATGAGTAAAAGACTCAGGTGAGAATGGGATCCTTAAGAACTCGCTTTGTCTTTTTCTTTGCTTTTCTGTGCTGTTGATGTATTTGGTGCAACTTGTGACTGGAGCCTGTGGAAAGGACTGGGTTTCTGTAAGGTGTGGAGGGAGAGCGCTGGAGATTCCAAGCTAAAATCTCTCTGCAAATTGTTACCCAAAGCTAGTCCTAGGCGAACCCATGGAGGTCTTGATATGTGGCGATGGTTTCAAATTTGGGGGCATGGAGGGAGCAAATGGAGCTTGGGAGAGTGCTCCTTTACTATCACAGGTATGCGGACATTTGCAACGGCAGGTGTAGTCTTATCTCTAGACTGTATAGCCCCTTGCACATTCTCTACTCTGGGAGAAAGTTGCAGGAGCAACTGGCCTCTGAAAACCCTTCAGGGCTCCATTGCAGGCCCTTTGCCTCCAGCTGGGGGGTGGGGGCAGGGTGGGGATGGGGTGAGATGCCTCTCCTAGAGCAACTGCCTGCCGGGCCGAAAGCTGCGACCTTGGGGTGAGAGGAGCATGATTGGCTGAGAGGCAGAAGCGAGATACGGAGCCCAGAAACCAGGCTGACTCAGGAGGAGGGCGCGGAGGAAGACTCCGTGCTGTGCTATCTATAGATGACGCTGTTTCCTGACGCCGTACACGCTACAAGCCGCTGGAGATGTGCAGGGCAGGAGCCTGGGCAATTTTTGGCTCCCTCACCCCCCGTGCAGAAAGGCCTTTCTCCGCCGGCGGCGGCAACCTTTGGACTAAATTGTGTCAAAAGATAATGAGATGCTTATTGGCGCCGGGAAGAAATTTCCCCCTTCACCCTCACCGCCCGCAGCTATTGTTCTCTTTCTTTCTTTTTAACCTGGGAAACACGGTCAGATCGAGGCTCTAGAACTCCGGGGAAGTGCGAACGTGGGGAGGCGTCGTAGGCACCGCGACTGGGGGATGCCTTTTGCCCACGCCCCTCCTACCAATCCCTTTCTCAGCAACCAGTTTATGGGGTCAATACCATCTAAAGTGCGAAAATATTAACCCTTGAGGTTCAGAGAGCCCAGGAAGCCCAGTTTCCAAGGAGAGTTCTGCAGAGGACCCCTCTTGGCAGAATTTAATTCAACTCACATTAAGAGATAGATTGATACAAGCCCATCAGGACAACACCTCCAATGTGTTAAAATGCATTTGCTGGGTTTCAGAATTTCATGCACTCACCAGTGGTTTAGCCTGTGTCTGGTGGATTTTTTTTTTTTAAGAAAAATTAGTGTTGGTTTCGATGTATGGTAGCTTTCTCTCTAACGTAATTTGAATAATTCAGCAAAGCCCCACTACCAGCTGTACTTCTGCAGCCTCTTCCATTCTTTTCAGCATTATAATTTTGGTTAATTTTCAATTTTAGGTCCTACGTCTCTGCAATCTGTGTATGAATAACAGAATAATTTCCCTCTTTTGTTTCGCCTTTCCTGTTCCTGAATCTAAATAAAGATGGCTTTTTAGTATTAAAAGTGGAAGAAAATTACAGGTAATTATCTTTGACGGTAAAAACGCTGTAATCAGCGGGCTACATGAAAAATTACTCTAATTATGGCTGCATTTAAGAGAATGGAAAAAAACCTTCTTGTGGATAAAAACCTTAAATTGTCCCCAATGTCTGCTTCAAATTGGATGGCACTGCAGCTGGAGGCTTTGTTCAGAATTGATCCTGGGGAGCTACGAACCCAAAGTTTCACAGTAGGAAGGGGGAAAAAAGAAAAGAAAACATTTTTCCTAATGTAACAATGCGAATGCTAGAAAATGACAAGACTGATCGGTTTTAAACCATTCTGAAGACTGACTGAGCGTGGAAGTTGCTCAACAAAAAAAGGAACGGGTATATTGGTAAGTCGTCTTTGCTTTGTGTCTAATTATAGTGACTGTCCTTTTGCACGGCTGTATGTCGCTGTCATTATATGGAGCACTCTGAGTGTCTCTATTGACTTCTGATAAATGGCTCAGTGGTTTCAAGGTTCATAATTTGAAGGATGCCCAGGTCTGTAGCCATTAATTCTCGCAGTATGGGGCTTCCTGCTTGTATGACGAAAGGACTTTTCATTTCCATTATTTCTAAGCTTTCCACAAGATCGGAGGATGTATTGCATCCAGGAGTGTGCTTTTCCTACCTAGCTAGCTTGCAAAGGGTTGTAACATTAAATAGTCATAATTGTGCGTTTGTTTTCTATTCTTTTCTCATATTGTTTCCTTTTTTTTTGGTTAAAACGTGCTTGCAAAGAAAGACAAATACAGCTGTATTTCTTTAGCTGAGAAAAGGGAGAGGAGAACACTCAGTTTCAGCACGAGAGGTTGTCAGGGGATAGATATTCTCATTTTTTTTAAATAGAAGAAATGACAGTAAAAGTTTAATATAGAAAGGAAGCTGGGAAAACACCCATGGTTAATGGTAAAGTACTTAAGACAAAGGCTAGTGCTTCAAAATGACACCTTTTGCAAGCATTTGATGTGTATATATGGGGCTTCCCATATTAGGAAATGGGAATTCTTTTAAGAATGACAGAAAATATATGAGAGGGGAGGAGGAGGAGGTGATGAGATAGAGACACATAGGGAGAAATATACAGGACACTCCCAGCATTTTGTGGCTTTTACTCCATATATGAAAGAAGACAAAAACATACAAAGTATATGTACAACTAAAATTCAACAATATATACAGAAATGTTTCTTGATATAAACGTCCCTATTCGCTTAGTGAATGCCACCAATTCACCTAGTAAAAGTATCAAAGCAATAGAACCGTGG
Organism: Cnephaeus nilssonii; assembly: GCF_951640355.1. Taxonomy (NCBI): domain Eukaryota; kingdom Metazoa; phylum Chordata; class Mammalia; order Chiroptera; family Vespertilionidae; genus Cnephaeus; species Cnephaeus nilssonii. Next base: position 24,343,409 of record NC_137083.1, read on the forward strand.
TTTTGGTTGTTTCCTCTGTCTTTCCTGATTCCAGTTCAGGGTTTGGGGAGGGGGAAAGAGTGGTTTTGTTTTGTTTAGACATCATCATTCTTGTCCATTGCATTTTGATAAAACATGCAGCGTTCCCTTTGTGGCAATGTTCTAATCTCAGCTGATTTTTCCTTTTCCTTTAGAGAATGGCTGTTATGTGAGGGCTTTTCTTTTCTTTTTCTTCTTCTTCTTTATTTATTTTTGTCAGTCTGGGATTGGTAAATAAAAACGTAGGCGTCTGAAATGCTTCTGTTTCATCGTGTAATGCCTTAAGTTCATTAAACAAGTAAAACGCTGCCATGTTTGCGCAGATTCTTCTGGTGTGTGTGTGTGTGGGGGGTGTGTGTCTGTAAAAAAAAGTTGTTTTGATAGATACTCCCAAAGAGAAGAAGAGGCTCAGAGCCTGGATCCCAAGGGGTAAGGGAAAATATACTTACAGTGAGGGGTTCAAGAGCGCTGGCATAGTAACCAGCCTCTCGCTCTCTCCCTCCCTCCCTCTCTCTCTCCCTAAGATGCAAGATCAATTACTGAGGCTGCTCCGGGGAAAAGGCAGATGAGGGAAGAAAAGGGAAAAGGAAGAGAAAGGCGGGAAGGAAGGAAAGAAGGGAGAAGGGAGAAGTGTGAGAGAGAAACAGAGACGGAGGGAGCGGGAGAGAGAGAGAGTGCACAGACGGTCTGGTCAGACGTGAGTTCTCCTGAGCCTGCTCCGTGGGCTCGGCTCGGTTTGGCAGCTGCAAGCAGGTCCCGGATCCTCCTTGCCTGGTTCAGACGTTTCCCTAGGGTATCGATTTCCCTCGGACAACTCACATCATCTGTGGTCTCTGCATCGTGTCCTGGTGTGGTGAGGAGTACCAGTGCGAATAGCCAGGCATATAGCTGTTGGGGGGCATACTGACGCCCTTGGCCGAGGCGGAAACGTCCCACACCGGAGGCAGCGCCGGCGAGCGCGGCGACAGGGCTGCTGAGCCCGGGAGAGGGTCGCTCTCATGCGGGTTACTGCCCTGCTTCAGCAGTTTCTTAAACTTAGAGCGTTTGTTCTGAAACCATATCTTCACCTACAACGAAAAGCAGTGGCGATCGTTAGGCTTGAAAACACCCCCGTGCCTCAAGTTGAGGCTTTGGAAGCAATTATTTAAAATAATAGTAATACTAATAAAACAATCCCACAAACACCAAACCCTCGAGTCTCCGCTTTGCTCCACCTCTTTCTTCACCCCCACCCTACCCACCCATTTCCTAGGTATCTTGTCTGGATACCTAAACTCTTCATTTGGATGCAATAGGACTGGAATATCTTCTAGGTGTAAAACAACAGCATAAATAAGAATAAAATAAGAATGAAGGCGCATCAGATAGCTGGGTTCAAAGTCTAAAGAGGGATTTTGAAACAGAACTTTTCGGATCAAAGCCAACTGAATGCACTTTTTCTGATCGTCTCTTTCTTAAAAATATGTTTACCAATCCCCAAACCTGGCATCTCTATGCATGTAGTGAGCAGATGACTATGAACAGATTAAAGCCTATACCTTTATATCCAAATGACTCAAATATCCCTATGCATACACCGCACATGCCACAAACTGTGCATGGGGCATCTTTCTCCCTACGCAAATACATCCCCATAATCCCGCAGAGATTAGGGACTGTACCTCCCTCATTCCCTACTTTGTATGTTGCTTAGTCAAACTGTGGTGAGCAATCATCACAGGATTGTTAGTGTAGCCACTTAAAGTCAAAGGGCCTCTAAAAATTAAATGGAAATCAGGAATCTGGGATGCGAGACTATCTAAGCTAACATACCAGGTCTCCCTTTACTTGAAGAAGGAGATTCTAGGGTGCCACTTCCTGTACCTTTAAAATTCCTTAGCCACAGGAATCTGCTTTTCCAAGAGGAATACAAGTTACTGAGGAGCAGGAATCCCTTCCTTTCAAGCCCCACATCTTTCCAGAGGCAAAATGGCAAAAGCAAGCAGGCTGGATTGAAAAGAAGAGCTTGGGAGCATCTGTTCTAAGGCACCACGCAATCATCCCCCAGCAAGAGTCTCAGAAAACCTGGAGTCCCCTGGCTGAAGATCACCCACCTCACATGAGGCCTACCACTAAGTGAATGGACGAGGACAGAAACCACAGGTGACTGCAGCCTGGCTTTATGACCAGGGTCTTCATATACCTGCCTAAGCCCCTTCCGGTGAAGTCTGAAAGGGCCCATATGTCTTTCAAATTAGTAGGGCAGCAGAACTTCAGCAACTGTACTTCACTGAGGCCTCACCTGCTGTAATTCGGGCAGCACTTCTCTTTGATCTCCACCTCTGCCATTGCTCCCAAGTCCTGTGCTCCATGGAGGTACCTCACCAGCCAGTCACCAGGATGATCTAACCACTGAGCTTAGGGCAATCTTCCGAAAAACTCACCTCACCCATCCCAGGATGAATAGCTGGCACCTTGGTCCCTCAACAAAATCCTATCGGAGCCTATGACTATCTCCCCTCTTCATTTCACTTCATAATTCTCTGTCAACAAGCTGAAATCCTGAAGTCCAAGGACTCACAAAAGGATCACCTATCTATCTATCTATCTATCTATCTACCTACCTACCTACCTGCCTGCCTGTCTTATTCTGCCTCCTGGCCTGAATATCTTTTTCTCTTTCTCTTTCATGTTGTTGTGTTTTGAAAGAGGGCTCGAATAAAGGATGAGCTTGGTCACCAAAGGACACTAGACTGGGGCGGGGTCGCCGAGGGTTGGGGCGATGTGCAAATCCAGTCCAGTATTCATTTATTCCAAACTGCGCTGTCCCGGGGCAAGTTCGTAACCGGAGCAAAGGCATGTGCCATTAATCTTCCATCCTTGGTGGCCTAGGCCAAGAATTCCTCCTGACGTGCTCCCTGCCCGATCTGCAAGCGGGGCCAGCATTTCAGGGGCGCCGGGGCTTCTCGGGAATTACCTGTGTCTGCGTCAGTCCTAAGGAAGCTGCCAGTTCCGCTCTCTCGGGAAGGGCCAGGTACTGCGTCTGTTGAAAGCGGTGGTTTAAAGCCTGGAGCTGCAGGCTGGAGTAAATGGTCCGAGGCTTCCGAATCTTCTTCCCTTTTCCATT